>NC_085138.1:307435166-307657984 GCF_035046485.1 Aedes albopictus | reverse complement strand
TGAAATTGATTCAGGAATAAGTATCAATTATTGAAGCTGATAACAAAAAGTAACCAATATTTTTAACCTTTGAGGACGCGCGCCTGTATGACCTTTAAACTGCACTCGCACTTGCGCTGAATACGAGGAGCGAGGTTTTTTAGTATTGTTGCACTTTTTACAACGGCGCGCGTCCGGTTAAATGATGGATCCGATTGGATCGAACATTTTGATATGTTAGCAGAGGAAAGTATTAGCTAACACAAATCCCAAGAATTGAACTGAGGGAAAGTCATTAGAAATAACCTATTAAAGAACCTAGGCGTTACTTGTGTCCACCTACTTACTGACCAGATTACAAAGAGTATAACCACCGTCAGTGGTATAACGCAAAATAGTTTGCACGCTAATCTGTTTCCTTCTCTAAGAGTCAGTGAAGTGTACTGGTGCTTATATTAGAGTGAACAGAGGGAGCAGAGGCTTTCCCCAAGTATTTATATTTAATTAAAACTAATAGTAATACGATTCACACAGATAAATAATTTATTGCTGCTGTTAATGGAGAACAAAAAAAATATGTATTCTAATGATAATAACTTTTGGCGGCCTCAAAATCCAGGTTGGGACTTGGGTCAAACGTCCGAACTCGCTAATTCATGATGCGGGAAGGGATCTGCCAGAAGCGGTTCATGAACTGTCACCACCCCACTTGTTTGTATGTCCAAAGTCCAATCTTCGATCCATCGATCCAAAGTTCGATTCAAACCGGTTCATTCAAATGCTGAAAAATGTGAAAATTAGCGTATTTTTGTTTTGTATAACATTAATCAAATACCTAACTGAACTTCAACCTCAACCGCAAGTGAGAAAGCTTCGGTGTCAATAAAGATTTTCAGCTGCCATCAACACAACGTAGCTGGTTACTAGGCCAACCACCGTACCATCCTAGCTACCACCATATACGTTTGCTCTCGTAACGCTTTTCTTCATTCTGCTAGTGTGAGGATTTGATAAATGATTTGCATCAATGATGCAGTATTTTCATCGAAATGATAGGCACAAGTCATGGCAATGCTGATTTGAAAAATAAGGAGCGCGCATTCTCCTGCTCCTAGTTTTTTGGATCAATGCAATGCAATGCAAAGGAAATTTTGAAGACTGCTCCCATTAGTGTTCAAATACATTGGTGTTGCAGTGTAACCAGAGCCGTAGCGTAGTCCCATGGCGCCCTTGGAAAGCATACAGATTGGCGCCCCACGACAATTGGTGATTGTGATTTTTAAAAAGATTGTAGTTATTCATTTTTTTTTTTTAATGTTTAAAAGTTGGGTTTTGGTGTTTCGAAAAAACAAGTTGTCCCTCGATTTTTTATTTTCTTAGAGTACTTTTCATTCGTGTTTTTCTTTTATTGTTCAATGGATGTCACTTAGTTTTTTTTCCAAAATTTATTTCTCTTGTACGAATATCAGTGCAAACATATTTTATATTTCAAGAATTTCACTAAGACCAACATAATAATAAGAAATGACATAAATGATGAATACATTTCTTCAAGATATCTTACAGATTTTTTTCTTTCCTGGGTTTTTTGTTCAACTGAATGATGTTTAAAAAATATACTCAATTGATTTTCAAGGGTTTTCAGGAAAACTCAAACGATTTATTTTACAAATTTTCGGCGATTAGCTCAATTGGTTTTACCAGAATTTTTCCATTAAACAGATCTTCTGAAGTTTAATTACAATATTTCACAGAAGATCTGTGACAAACTTTTCATTAATCATTAGACAAGCTATAGACAGGATAACCCAACATACATTTTTGCTGTAGGATGCAATATACCACTCTTAAGCAAGGTTTAGTTAAAGAAACTGCTATATAGCTGGTTCTGCTCTCGAGGTATTCCCGAAGAAATTTCGATATGAGCTTTTATTGGAATCTGTGCAATAATTCCTGCTGGTATTACTAAACAAAATTATGCAGGAATCTCTGAAGGAATTCTGCTGGAATATCCGGTTCATCTGAAAATCCAGGAGACATTTCAGCAAGAATTTCTAACGGAATTCATGTAATAATTTTTACAGGAATTTCTGTAGTAGTTTGTAAAGAAATATATGAAGGAATGCCTGTAGGAATTCGTGGAGAACCCCTGGAAGAATTTCGGAAATACTGCTGAAATTTTTGAAGGAATCCCGGTAAAAGTTTCTTAAAGAATCTCTTGAGGATTTTTTACAAATAATCCGTAGAAAATTTTATGAAGAAATCCCAGAGAAATTTTTGAAGGAATCCATGGAAGCTTTCAATCGAATTCTTTAAAGAAATTTTGTTACAAATCAATGGTAGATTTTCAAACGAAAAACCTAGTGATGTCTGAAGAAATTCTATATTTACGGTTTTCTGAAGGAATTTATTATGAAATTCATAAAATGTTTTCCATGGAAATTCTACCAGAAATGTTTGGATCTCTAGTGAACATGGAACAATTTTTGAAGATTTTCCAAGCTCTTCTAATGTTGTCGTTGCCTTTTTCTGAAGGAATTTATAGAACACTTTTTGGTAAAATATTTGGTCAAATTATTTACTAAAGAAATCTATAAAATATTTTCTAAAAAAATAACAGGAAGAATTTCTGAACGAATGCTTAAAGGCATTGCTGAAGAAATCCCTGCAGAGCACTTGTTCTCCATAGATTGAAGAAATAGTGCGCCGAAGACATCAACCTGATCTGATGCAATCGCGCACTTTTATTTACGTTTTCGCACTTATAATGTCGCAGTTCGCAGTCCAGTAGTGAACTAAATGCGGTATATAATTAGCATCATCCAGTTTCCTTCTAGCCTTAGGCCTTTTCGGCGCCCCTCTGAGGTTGGCGCCCTTGGCGGGGGCCAACCTGGCCAACCCCACGCTACGGCTCTGAGTGTAACTAAACCCCATTTATTGGAACCAATTCAACATCTTATCTATATTTACACTCCTGCTTTATCGACATCGAATTCATGTGTACTTATTCTAGGCCTATTCTACTTCATTTCCCTCTCACTCACTAGCTAACAGTTCATTCGTGCGGTACTCAGAAAATGTGTGGTGCGGTGTTCATTTGCCAAGGGGCAACTCAAACTTTATGCTGCAGCCTACTGCCGGGCGTTTACGCGTATGGCTAACGGTAGAGGCTAATTTGCAGCGGCCACGCTAGCTCGATTGGCTAAGGCTAGGGGCAAGATCTCACCATGCGCATGGGAAAAAGAAAGCATGCATGCTACTTACGGTTTGGACGCCGTCTATCTACGTGGGGGCATTTGCGGCTACGGTGCAATTCTGCGCGCGTGCAAAACGCGCTCTCCCGTTGACTCCTGATGGGAATCTCCTACTTCACTTCGCTGGTGTGGCCGTTCTCAAACGGCGCCTCCCACGGGGATTTGTGGTCTTATCGACGGGGTACGGCCGTCACACCGACGATCGTCACCGCCGGTGGTGTAGTGGACTCGGTCGTGCTTGCCACGCTGGTCGTCGCCGGATCGAATCCGATAGAAAAACTTTTTGATCGCTGGTTTCCACTCGGGACACTTTCGGAATTGACGCTGGCCGGCTCAAAGCCGGACCCGTTGCTACTGCCCAGCCTAGGGCGCGGGAAAAACGTACGCTGCCCTCTCCGGCCACGTGTACCGCCGGGTACACGTCTTCGTAGCAGGAAGGCGGGACGAAAACGGTTGTTCTTGAAACGGGGGGTGGTGGTGTGCCGGGCTTCCGCAACTTGCCACATATCTAACAAAAAGACACCAATGCCGGGTATTGAACACCGCACGTGACACTACTATGCACATATGCCTTACCGCTTTATCCGCAAGTCTACGCTCGCACCAGAAAACCGCAAAAATTGCACTATGCACTATCTGCCTAGCTACTAACTATTTAGAGGGAAATTAAACGGGAAAATCTAAATTAGTAAATTTGAAGCACTTTCACACTTGAACTAAGTTCACCTTCTTCAACACACCACGGCGCGAATTACTGCTCGGACCGTTCTCGACTCTTCCGCGGACCTGAACGAAGTGATCGAGCAAAGTCTCAAGGTCCTCAGATAAAGCGCGAGTTCTAAAAACGAAGTTAATTTCGCGAAGAACTCAAATTCGCCTTCACGCACACCAAAATCCTTAATTGTCGGGAGAAAGCATCCCCTTTCCCCAAAGTAGATCCGAACTTCCAATTCATTGCCCACCCGAAGATATTCAAAGGCAGGTCGGGTCAACGATACTTGAATAGAACTTGGACAGGTCGATGCCCGTAGATCATCACATGGTCGCTTAGAATTAACGGATAGTGAACTAGTTGGTTCTGTGTCTTATTTCATATAAACTATTTATATAATTTACTAGCTGGCCCGGCAAACTTTGTCTTGCCCGGTTGTGGTGGTTTGACAACTGTTGAGCTCAAAATATCACCGCACTCTAGATTGGTTTCATTTTTCATCTTGTTGATTTCCTTCCCAGCTCATAAAAATCAGTACTTTATCAATTTTCTTACTTTTAGCTGATTTTCGTAACTTTTTCTGCATATAAACACAGCCACCATGAATACGAATCAAACCCTGCATAAGTCATCCTGATCGGTTCACCCGTTCGTGAGTTTTGTTGCCTCAAAGGGGCTTCAAACTCATTTTTATATATATAGATAACTAAATATAATGTTGAAAAATATAGTATAGCATAATTATTTATCAACTTGAACTCAATGATAACGCAATTTTCGATAACGTGCTATGTGTTATCGATTTGTTATCTTTACTCGGGTTCATTGTGACTCTCATCTCAAAGACATTCGTTTGGGTCAAACGTGCCTCTGGAGCCGACCTACTGATGCAAAATATATGTATATGGATAGATCAAACGTAATTTGATCAAATAGCGCCCAGCAATTTCCTTAGAGACTAGGAGACTTGAACGCCCAATGGTCTATTCACAGATTAGTAAGTTTTGCTAATACCGTGGAAAATGAAGCATGTTGCACCGTCTTCCATTCTGATCTATTGTTCGTGCACGTTCAGGAGAGTTGTTATCCTATGCTGCCGTAATTCTGCAAAGTGACGTAAGCGCCATTCAAAATGTCGATATTTTTTGGTATATTATATATAATATCTGGTGTAAAAATAACACTGTGGTATGCCTGCTGTATTAGAATGCAAGATCTAGTCGTAATCTATCATCTATGGAAAGAAACTTAGAGGTTGAGCAAGAGTTTTATGCATAATAACCAAAAAATGGGCCAAAACTATCAATGTCGCTTACGTCACTTTGCAGAATTACGGCAGTATGATGAACTGGTTGGTTTTAGGTTAGCCCGTTAGGCGGTTTCAATAATTCATAGTGTTGCCGAGGTAGAATTTTACTGGATTTCTTTGAGCAGATGGAGCACACTGGTGGTTACTTGGGTCAGCTGAAACTAGAATAGTTTGTTTCATTTTAGTGTTCATTTTTCATTTTAAAACACTTGACAATAATAATTATCGGCTTCGGTTAAACCCGGATTTAGTTTGCTTTTATTACAAATTCTAACAAACTTACTGTGATCGACTGGTGCTCAACGCACTTGGTACTATCGCTACTTCTTACTCGTTTTATTTGTATCACCTACAGTGAAGCTAATAGCATAATAGCAAAATGGCTGATTTCCACCGCAACACATAGAAATTTTTAACTTGTGATCTCGAGAATAGAACTACATAAAAGACTCAGCTCCATATAACCACAGCTGTAAATTACGTGAGCCGTGAAATACGATCACCCATAATTAGCGGAAATTGTTTCTACTGTGAGCTCCGGTCCTTTATAAAATGAAACATAAACTATGCTCAAAGAACACTCGCAAACATTTGGAGTTTTTGAATTACGAGTGCTAAGGATGATCTATGGCGCTGTACAAGATCACGGTGTGTGGCGTCAGAGGGTGAGCCACGTGCTCGCTACGCTCTGCGGTTGCCAAAGCCAGAAGGATACGGTGGGCAGGATATACTACTAGTATGCCGAATATCAAGCCATTAAACATAGACATTATTAGAATGTTGCATATTGGAATGCCTAAAAACTGTTGAAAAATATCCAAGGATAAACTACTAGTAGATTTTTTAGTAATTACTAATGTAAACCCTATCTGAAACATTTCAAACTGTATTTTTTATATTAAGAGAATATCAACTGTTCCTTGCATCATGATCAGTCATCCAAAATAGATTGACATAGCTCATAGAAATAAGGTAGCTGCACAACGCATGAAAGCTCATGTGTTTACAAGCATAGTGATTTCGGGCGTTAATTGTCGAGATAATTTTGTGTGTTATACAGTTTGTTAAACCACCCACGCGTTGTTATTGAGTTCTGTGTTTGTTTCGCTAATCGTATTTACTTGTGATCGTTTGATTCGCCGCGCCGTAGTGAGAATATCTCCAAATCAGTTTTTGGGTTTTAGAAGTGTTTTTGTTGTTTTGCTGAGGAATTCTTCTACCCCTACCTACCCCCCTCGCCGATTTTTTCGATCGCAGCGACATCTGGCGGATTCCAAAGCAACCTTTATACGAGCTTTACCACACGCGTAACGCAGTTGCAAGCATACAGCAAAAAAGTTCATATACTGTCCCTCTACCGGTTAGTAGCGAAAATGGATTCAAATTGCAATCAATGCTCCGGAGCGATCAAAACGATTGAGCTTGTGCAATGTGGATATTGCCATCAATCAGCGCATTTGAAATGTGTTGGTTTGAAAAGACCGAGCATGGAAGTAGTGAATGAGAACAGAAACATTCTATGGTTCTGCGACCAATGCATGATCAGAATCGAGTACTTAAGCAATAATCCAATCCAGTCGACACAAGAAGTTGTGGAAGTTGTTTCTAATGCTTTTCGTGATACATTCGATGAATTGAAGGTCGAGATCAAGGAAACCAAAGAACTTGCAAAATCTCTGGCTGAAAGACAAACTTCCAATGACCCGTCTGGCATTGAGCGAGGTCGTACTGCTTGGCCTAGTATTAAACGATCCCGAGACATCGCTGAAAAGAGCACTCCAAAATCACGACCCGACTCTAAGCTGATTGGAGGAACAAAAGAAATCGAGAATGGGCAGCTTACTGTGGAGACGGTTGCAAAGCCACCAGAAAAGTTCTGGTTGTACCTATCAAGGATTGCTCGTCATGTTACCGAGGACGATGTGTCTGAGCTCGTAAAAAAATGCCTTCAAACCCAGCAGCCTATTGATGTGCGGAAGCTTGTGCGTAAGGACGCCGATTTGAAGCAGTTTGCTTTCATCTCTTTCGTCGAAAAGAGCCTTAAGGATAAAGCGCTCGACCCATCAGTCTGGCCAAAAGGGATTTTCTTCAGGGAGTTTGAGAACCTTCAAACTAACCGGGATTTTTGGGGACCAACGAAAATACCTCGAATGGACACTGGGACACCATCGATGATTACTCCTTCTCCAATCGTCGATTTAACCCCAATGCAATAAGCAACCACCACCGATATTTACTGTTTGACCGATGCATTGTTAATCATCATGATTTTGGACCTGACCACCAATCGAGACGCACCGTAGAAAGCTTTTTGGAAGCCCCTGATCTCCTCAACTCAGTCCTGCCTATTGCTGCCAGCGATCATCACAGTCGTCTCGATCCTGCAGTTGAGGAATGTGACGGGGTCTTCCAAAAAGCTTGCATAGGCAAGTATAATGTTGAGTTGAATGTTGGAGAACGTACTCTGTGTGATGTTTCCTCACATCTCTATAGACCATCAGCTAAACGCCGACATTCCGTTGGTGATCGCTCGGAATCCTGCAACCATCATTCACCACCGGAACGCACAAATTCGAAAAGCATTATGGAAGCCCCTAGTCCCTCCATCACGGTCGCGCACTCGCCGCCAGCGTTCAACAGTCGTTCCGGACCTGTGCTTGGAAAGGACGATGGGGTCTTCCAAACACCGATTGAAGGCAAGTACGATTTGATGTGGACTTCGACCCTGCCTGAAAATGCTTTGATTTCCGCAGTCATGACTGGCCCATTAGCCGAAGAGAGCAGTTTGTTCAACGACAGTAGCCAGTACGTATCCATCTCTAGAACAGCTCAGTGGAACCATGAGCATCACCCGAGACGCACCGTGGAAAGCTTTTTGGAAGCCCCTGATCTCCTCAACGCAGTCCTGCCAAATGCTGCCAGCGATCGTCGCAGTCGTCTCGGTCCTGCAGTTGAGGAACGTGACGGGGTCTTCCAAGAAGCTTGCGTAGGCAAGTATAATGTGGACTCGATTGTCGAAGAACGTACTCTGTGTGAGGTTTCCTCCCCCATCTACAGATCATCAACTACTCACAGCACCAACGGGAATGAAAGATGTCAGCATTCATCACCGGAACGCACGATTTCAACCAGCATTGTGGAAGCCCCTAGTCTCCCCATCACAGTCGAGCTGTCGCAGCCAGCGCACAACAGTCGTTCCGGCCCTGTGTATGGCGTAGATGACGGGGTCTTCCAAACACCGATTGAAGGCAAGTACGATCTGCTTTGGACATCAAACCTGCCTGAAATAAGTTCGCTTTCTAGTTTCGATGCAATCTCGTCCGACCGACTACTACCGAGCTTGGTCGACAACGTTGAACCGACACAACGGGTTGATGGGACACACATTCCCGAGCCTCAAGCCTACGTCATCGAGTCTACGATCAACTGTCGCAGCGCAGAAGCTTGTGTTCCACCGCTATCGTCGCTCGGCCCTGACTCCTCTGGAGAATTTTCCCTACCAGCTCCTTTTGTCAGTAACACGTCTCCTACGCACTGCTCGCCACCTGGTCTCCGAGTTTTTTACCAAAATGTACGGGGTTTAAGGACGAAAATCGACGATTTCTTCGTAGCTGTTGCAGATACTGACTACGACGTGGTAGTACTTACCGAAACGTGGCTTGACGACCGGATCTTCTCTGCTCAATTGTTTGGTAACCGGTTTACCGTATTCCGGAATGACCGCAACCCGTCAAATAGTAATAAACTACGAGGCGGTGGAGTGCTGATTGCGGTTCGTAAGCGCTTTAGCTGTTTCCTTGACTCAGCTCTTGTTAGCGCCTCGGTTGAGCAACTATGGGTTAAAATCAAACTATCTGGTCGAAGTGTAAGCGTTGGTGCCCTGTATTTACCGCCAGATCGTAAAACTGACATGGTATACGTTGACAACCACATCAACTCCATTGGTGCTGTGTTGTCTAGACTGGAAAACAATGACTTGGCTCTTCTCTGTGGCGATTACAACCAATCTGGCTTAGTGTGGATCGTGCAGGAAAACGAAGTACCATGCATCGACGTACTCCGTTCTAGTATGCCAATATCAACTTGCACCCTTTTGGATGGTTTAGACTTCCACGGCTTGGTCCAGATCAACACAGTTTTGAATCGCAATTCTCGGATGCTTGACTTGCTACTGGTGAATGAAGCTGCTCTCTCTGACTGTTCTGTTTCCGAAGCGATGGTGCCCTTGGTCAATCTTGATGCTGATCATCCCGCTTTAGAAATAGCGATTAATATCTCTGTTCCCATTCTCTACGAAAATATTGAAGATGCGCTGGCTCTGGACTTCTCCAGAGCGGATTTTGATTCCATAACGCAAGCACTCACGCAAGTTGACTGGAATTTTCTCGACACGTGTTCTTGTGTTAATGAGGCTGTTGACGAATTTACTCATACAATGAGTCAGATAATTGCAGATCATGTTCCTCAACGACGTCCAACTCCCAAGCCAGTATGGGGTAATGGACATTTGCGAAAGTTGAAACGGTTAAGGTCCAAAGCACTTAGGAAATATAGTGTAAATAAGAATGCATTCACCAAACGCGCCTTTGCCCTGGCAAGCAATGATTATCGCAGCTACAATCGTTATCTCTACAAACGCTACACAAGACGCATGCAGTATAGGCTCCATCGTAATCCTAAGGCATTCTGGTCGTTCGTGAAAACCAAGAAAAATGAGGAAGGCCTTCCTGCCGAAATTTTCTTGGGTGAAAGACGTGCTCATTCTGCACTCGACAAGAGTAACTTGCTGGCAGACCGCTTTAAGCAAGTATTCAACGACACCACCGCCACTAATGACCAAGTTGATCTGGCACTCAGCAATACACCTAGCAATGTCTTCGCGTTCAACGTCTTCACTATTACTCCAGAGATGGTTGATTTGGCTATCAACAAGTTGAAGCATTCTAATGTTGGAGGACCAGATAATATCCCACCATGTATCCTGAAGAAATGCACTGCTGAGCTCATCTTGCCATTAGTAAAACTGTATAATCTGTCCTTGCTTCAGCGCACATTTCCGGACCGGTGGAAATCTTCTTTCATGTTTCCAGTTTTCAAGAAAGGTGACAAGCAGAACGCAGAGAATTACCGAGGGATTACATCGCTATGTGCTTGCTCCAAAGTACTGGAGATAATCGTCTACGATGCTTTCTTTGGTCACTGCAAAAACTACATATCACCGGACCAGCACGGCTTCTACCCGAAAAGATCGATCTCGACGAACCTTGCTCCTTTCATCTCTCTTTGCCTACGCAATATTGAATCGGGAGCGCAAGTGGACACCATCTACACCGACCTGAAGGCTGCATTTGACCGTGTGGATCACTCCATATTACTAGCGAAGCTTGGAAAACTTGGGGTTTCGTCGAGCTTGGTGCAGTGGTTTAAATCATACTTGACAAATCGCAAACTCTGTGTCAGATTAGGATCAGCTCACTCCGACTGCTTTAGTAACAGCTCGGGTATTCCTCAAGGTAGTAACTTGGGACCACTTCTCTTTTCCATTTTCCTGAACGATGTGGGGTTCGTGCTTCCAAATGGATGCCGCACATTCTTCGCAGACGACGTTAAGATTTTCGTAGTAGTACGATGCCTTCTAGATTGTTTGCAACTGCAGGAATTTATTAATGACTTCAGTGAATGGTGCAGTAGAAACTTCGTCACACTCAGCGTGCACAAATGCAACATCATCAGTTTCCATCGTAGGCAAAAACCAATATTGTTTGATTATACGATCAACAATGTGTCACTTCAGCACGTGGAAGTTACTCGCGATCTCGGAATATTATTGGACTCCGCTCTATCCTTTAGGCCCCATTACTGTGACATAGTTACGCGAGCGAGCAGGCAACTAGGTTTCATATTCAAGATTGCCGACGAATTTCGTGACCCACTTTGCCTTAAAGCACTGTACTGCTCTCTGGTTCGCTCTCTGTTAGAGTTTGGATCGATCATCTGGTGCCCGTACCAAAGAGTTTGGATATCTCGATTGGAGTCAATCCAGAAGAAATTTGTTCGGTATGCCCTGCGCCATCTGCCTTGGAACGATCCGAACAACCTCCCGCCTTATGAACACCGTTGTCAGCTGCTGGGTATAGACACGCTGGAACACAGGAGGTCGATCGCTCAAGCAGTATTTGTAGCTAAAGTTCTGGTTGGTGAAATTGATTCTCCTGGAATTCTTGCCGAACTACAATTATATGCTCCAGAGAGACCCCTTCGTACTAGGAACATTCTGTATCTCCCAGCTCGAGCAACGAATTACGCACTACATGACCCTGTACGGTATATGTCGTCACGCTTTAATGAGTACTACGTAGTGTTCGATTTTAACTGCTCTACCCTAAGCTTCCGACATCGGATTGAACGGCTGCTGCATGAGGAGAACAGACGTCAGCGTTGATTATGATAGTTCGTAAGATATTCTTAGTATTTTAATTATTTGATTATTGTTATTGTGCTTCTGTATTGTGACTACTTATGGTGAGATTTTTTTTTCCTGTTAATGTCAATGTTAGGAGTTTTTTATTATTATTATTATTTTTATTACTTTTTCATTAAGACATATTGTCAGATGAAACATATAAATAAACATAAACATAAACATAAACAAAAAAAAAGAAAAATATTTTTTCAACGTTTCACGTGCATATGCCCCACTGTGTATTAAAACGAAAATTTAACCGTAGATTTCCGTTTAAATGACTACAATAACTTTCTTTTATGGGGTTGAGGTACTCCAGAAAAAATCAGACTGCTACTGTGATTGTGGCATAATTTGGGCGTTAATGGGTTAAATTACATAGTTTTGAAAATACGTTATGGCACCATATTCATTATATTCTCTTCCAAGATGACTCCCAAAATTAATCCCAACATCCTAACTCGTAGTGTTTACGATCGAAAAAAAATCAAAAACGATCAAATCTTTCTAATCAAATCTCGTAGTGTTTACTCATAAAAGTGCAGAGACTTCCATTTTCTATGTTGTGTTATTTGAGGAATCCAGGTAAATCACAAAAAATAAGTGGAAGACAAGTCCCTCAAAAGAAACATTCACAAAAACAAATATTCATGTGAAATTCAGCGAGAAATCATGCATATAAAGGGAATGCTAGAGCTAGAGCACTTTCACATGAGATATCATGTAAAATTACGTTACAATCGTGTAAATTTCCGCTAATAGTCACGTAACCGGTTAGAGTCCATGATGACTATCGCGATGGTTGGTGGAAATTTACACGATGGTAATGTAGTTTTACATTATATCTTATGTAAAAGTGTAACTCTAGCATTCCCCCTCAGATTTCTCGCTGATTTTTAATTACATATTTTTTTCTGTGTTAAACTCTTGCTCCTATATCCCTATGACAGATCTGCTGAAACATTTTTAAGATGTATGGAAATAACAACTACCACTACCACAGCTCCGACCATTGCTTTTGCTGTGAATGAATACATTCATCCCATTTCCTCTCTGAATCAATTATCGCTCTAAATCAACCCTATTTTTACACCACCCAGGACCGTAAACCGATCCCCATTCCAAACTAGAACATTCTTTGAATTTTCATCCACTGCGCTGCCGCCTCTCAGTCTCATAAACCGAAAGAAAAAACACAAAACAATCACCATCAAACAGATTTAACGACAATGTCTCCGGTTCTAAGCCGTTGGACCATTTGTCACCCAACAAACACTGGCACTGGAGTTCTGAAGTTACCGCCAACGAAGCCAGAGGCAATTTCCCCCGCGTTGAACAGTTTCGGCTTTTCACGCGGCTGTTTGCCTTTTTGTCCCGTCTGTTGTTCAACGCGCCATAAACTTCCCTTAAATCGCTGCAGCCAGCGCTCAGAATGGATCGCCGCTATAATATATCGATCACCCCGCAACATTGCGGTGGTGGCGGCGGCCTGCGACCCGAGCCGAAGCCGACCACCTTCAAGGCGGCGGTGACCCACCGCCGGAGAAGATCAAAGCGAGTTTGCCGCCTTTGCGAGAACGAGTCTCTGACTCTGATAAGAAGCATCGATCATCATTGGGAGATTCTGTCGTCTTACGACGCGACGACTTCGTCGTTGGTGTCGGATCGGCTTTGGTGACACATGCAGTTAATAATATTGATTCGGAAGAAGATGAATGCACCGCATGGGTGTATTGGTATTGCAACGATCGTGCAACCAATCAGCAACGAGTGACGGCGGCTGCGCGAGCAACAGCATAGTCGATGATCGACTTGGTCGATTCCTTTCAATGGACGATCGCCCGACAAGCGAAGAAGCGAACGAAGCGGATGGCGTAAAAGAGGGTGGGCGTGGTTTACAATGCACGCGGTAGTATGGAATGAGAGAACCCTGCACTACTGTGTGGAAGGAATGGTGGAACGTGCAAGCGGACGATGGAAAAATGGAAACGGCGAAGACGACGACGCCGCCGGTTTGGTTGGGTAAAGAACCTGCCGAACGTGCGAGTGCGTCAGTCAGTAAGGTGCTAGCTTCTCAAGGAGAAACATCTCGCTCTCTTCTCAGCAAAACTGGTTTCGAGGGACGGTTGCTACTTTTTTGTTGCTTTCTGTGGTTTTGAGATTATCTTTGGAAAGTCCGACGACGAAGAACAGTGGGAGAGTGCAAACAGAAGCGAAGTGTGATCGGTTGCAGTCAAGTGAATGTTTATTTTGATTGCCGGTTGAGGAGTTTATGTTGTTTGTTTGCAATTCAGGCAGCGGAGAAGAAGTGTTTGCTTTGGGACTGTTGACCGACAAGGGAAACTTGTGGAGTGTGTTGATACCGGATTGACGGAAGAACCGATAGCCGGCTGTTGAGAGTGACATTTTTAGTGGAACGCGATCAAGTTGGCGCTAGTTGGAGGATTCAGCGATAAAATGGCAGTGGCGAGTTTGAACATGTCGCCGATCTTCTCCGGATACCCGTTCCAAGGTAAGTCGATGGGTTTTCGGAAAGTCATGATCGTTTGATCGAGCGGGATAAAATGAAGGCGGTGAGCCGTCGGGCGGCGGGTTTTTGAATCTCACGGGTTCAACAACAGTTGGTCGACTAGGCGGTAGAATCTAACATATGCTGTTGATCGCGGTCCATCGGTGTCGATCATTTATCGCTTCTGCCGGATCATAAATCATAGTGATCCCGGCGTTTTATTGCCGTCGGACGGCAGTAACGGCGGCGAAGGTGAGAAAGTTCGATCCTTGAAGCACGGGTAACATACGGCAGGCAAGGATCTGCTCTTCTTAGTGGAATTAGGGGGCGTTTAATTTTGATACCGACGCGGCCTCCGGGGAAAGTAGGTCCTGATCATGAATATTATTTTTCTGAACGTTGCGGCAGGATGAAGCTGCGCAGTGAGGGCGAGAAGCAATTGTAACATAAGGTAACAACGACTGGGATATCAAAGGGACCGATCCGACGGAGGATCGCTTGCGCTCGACAAGGGGCTAACAAGATTAATGATTGTAAATATGTTATTGTTTGGTTATTGTTCGGGGCTCGGGAAATGGACTCGCTTTGTGGAGCGAGGCAGAAGTGCTTGAAAGCTACGGGAAAGAGGATTAAATTGATCTTTTTTTTTTTTCGTTTCGAGTCGAGACGGTTGTGCTGCCTTTTGTGCAACTGGGCTCGGACGATCGTGGAGACACAGATCCTATCGGGTGTTGGACTGCTTGTAGATCGGGGATTAAGATAAGCTTATTAGAGGTTTGAGTGGATTTGGGATGAGCCGTTTGCGTGAATTTTGCTGGAAATGCAAAATTCTTACGCTCGATTGCATTTCGGAAATTGGGTTGATCGGGTGGAGGTTTGGAGTTTGAATTATTCAGATCGTTTTGTACTGAAGTGTATGTTTCAATGAGTTTTAGTGTCTTAAAGATATACAGTGCAGATCATTAGATCTTTTTATTCTTTGTGCTTGTAGGGTGTTAGTGTTCCATGTCGTTAGTGCATTCAAAAACCTAAAGGTAAAATTGCTGTACCTGTAAGCTTGCAACTGTTAAGCTAGACCATGCTAATGGTTTTTGTAAAAGACTATTATGCCTGTCATTCGCACATGCATTGCTTTTTGAGATAAAAACGTGGCTCAAAGTAGCACATGGAGAACTTTAAGAGTTTTTATTAACGCACAACACATCTCTGCATTGACCCTCCTGACTGCATAGTGCAATTGTCATATCTTTTACTGTGTGTACTCTGTATAATTCTAATGTTCGTGGTGGTGCCATTTTCACCTTTCATAGAGCAATCTTATGTTTTGTGGACACTAGACTTAACAAAATAAACTATTTTTGATGAGAAACTTCATTAAACAAATTCTCTTAGGGTGAGGCATGTTTTTATAAAAATGTCATAACTCTTTTGAGTGTACAATGATAAGTGAGTGAGAAGTGAGAACGGAATCTCTATGAAAAACTCAACGGATCTCCAACAATCCAGGTAGAGTTTCACCTCAGGGAGGAATGACATTTTCCATACGACAAATTAATCGAATGAGGTTAGACACCTCATTCCACACACAAAAAAAAAATGTAAATTTGACTCCTGAAACAAATTTTTTAGAATTTCATCTGAGAAACATTGATAAGATTGCACATAAAATCTTCTGTAAGAAACTCCAGAAGAATTTCAAAATTATTTACAGTCAGTTTTCTTTGGTTGGATGAGTTTGTTAGCACCGAGTACAACATAACACATAAACTCCGACGTCTACATTATTATTACTTCATCAACGCTACAGCTGACCCTCCCTATGTCGCCATCTAACTCATTCGTAATGACTTATGAACCCTTTGATACCCCTCTCCCCAAACCATCATTCTATTCAAATCTCAATAGCAGCTGAACGCACGTTACTGTCGTTCCAACGCAGCAATTATAGTACAAACTGCTAGATGACCGTCACCAGATTTGGGTTGAATGTGAATCTATTTGTTTAGTATTTGTGCACGGCACTACAAACACAAAAATCGAGCAATCACAGCTTCGTGTTCCATCAAGGATATCAAGAAAAAGAAACTGTTTTAATGTCCATTGTTTGTCATTTGACCCTCACTTCACGGTGAGTGTCGTTAGGCATTACGCAGCACTGGGCATCATTATCAGTCTGGTAAAATGTCAATATCGCAGCAAAGAAAGTTGCTAAAAACGTACACTTTCTGTCGCTACATGACTTCGAACAGTATCCCACCCAAGGTTGCGAAATGTCAGGGAAATGTCATGACATTTTCCAGTTCTACCATTTCCAGTGCAAATTTCTGCTCGTGAACAAAAGCTTTCAATAGTGCTAGTTAGAAATGGTAAAATAACGAAATTGTTGACACATTTTTTTTTTACTAGGGGCAGTGAAATGTACAAATAACGAAATGATATTTTTGTGACATTTTACAACCCACCACCATCAGATGAAAATCACTGAAAATGTTTGTTGTTGATATTTTGAATTTGGAAAGGTGATATTTGCGATGCTTGATTGTCGTTAAGGTGACATGGTGCATCACTAAGTTTCTATAGGAATCATTGACTTGTTTGCTTGCCTCGCGTTTTGGGAGCGTTAAGAAACGAGTTACTGTGCAGCCATTCTACTGAATAAGTATCATTACACTCCCAGTGAGTGAGCATATAATACATTTTCAGACGAATCTTCGCTTGAGTGGCTGAGTTTTATCACAGTGAAATATCGAACAAATTATTCAAGATGGCTGCCGATGCTGATGATGAGCTACTCGGCCCGTTTCATAGCACTTGCCAGCACTTGCCACTATCATCTCAATGTTGTATCACGTAATCTCCTTTGATGTGTAATAGGCGTGATCTCTTCTGATGTGAAAGGCGCTGCTTAGAGTATCCGTAGTTTATGAATAGGCAGAGCCGTAGCGTGGTCCCGTGGCACCCTTGGCAAGCATCCAGATTGGCGCCCCACGACAATTGAACATTGTGAATTTGTAATTTTGTAGTTATTTTCTTTTCGCAGTTTCTTCAAAATTTGGATTTTGTTGTTGTGAAGAAACAAATTCCCCTCGAATTGTTGATATTTTATTATAGCGCTTTTTATGCGTGTTTTTCGTAAAGAATTTCAAATGGAGTTGCCAAAGAAAACCCAAAATTTAGTTCTCTTATGCGAGTGTTAGTACGAACATATTTTGCTTTTGAAGAATCTCACCAAGCCCAGCACAATAATTAGAAATGACATTTAGAATTCCTAACAAAAATGATGCATACATTTCCTCAAGAATCTCACATTTTTTTTCTTTTCTGGATTTTTGTTTAACTGAATTTAACTTCAAAAAATACTTGAGTTTCAGGGGTTTTCAGGAATCCTCAAACGATCTCTTTTACCTATTTTGGAGCTGGTTCAATAGGCTTTACAAAAACTTTGCCAAAGGTTTTTTGTGAAATTTAATTAAAATATTTCCCAGAAGATAAATACCAGGAGGAGTTCCTGAAGAAATTATTACATGAGTTTTTGTAGGAATCTTTGGAAGAGTTTCTGCTGGAATCTCTGGAGGACTTCCTGCAGGAATATTTGGTGCATATGAGAATTCGAGAGACGGTTCAGCAAGAATTTTCAATGGAACTCATGGAGTATTACTTGCATGAATACCTGGAGTAGCTCGTGAAACAATCCCTGAAAGAATACTTGTTAGAATTTGAGGAGAACCACTGGAAGAATTTCCGAAAGAATACTTGGAAGTTTTTTTGAGGAATCCCTGCAAAAGTTTCTTAAGGAATCTCGTTAAGGTTTTTTTTTTATAAAATACTTAGAAGGTTTTATGAAGAAATCCCTGGAGAAATTTCTGAAGGTATTCATGGAATGCTTGAGTTTGAAGTCCCTTTGAGGCAACAAAACTCACGAACGAATGAACCGATCAGCATGATTCTTGCACAGTTCGATTCGTATTCGTGCTGGCTGTGTTTATATGTTCAAAAAGCTATGAAAATCAACTAGCAAAGTAGGAAAATTGATAAAGTACTGATTTTTCATGAGCTGGGAAAGAAATCAACACGATCGAATCACGGAAAAACTAAAAACATATTGCCAATCTTAGATACTGAAAATAGTAAAACCTTGATAACGTTAAAAAAAATCAATAGCATCATTCTGTTTTCTTCTAGCTGTATCCCTTTTCGGCGCCCCTCTGAGGATGGCGCCCTTGGCGGGGGCCAACCTGGCCAACCCCACGCTACGGCTCTGTGAATAGGCCCTTATCATTTGAGACCTTATCACCGTTGCCACCACCAAGAAAGGTATTCCAAAGAAAATGAGAGAATCGTACACTCCTAATAAGGGATCGAGCGTCGCTGCATTTGTACAAGCTATTGTAGGGAAGGGAAATGATTAAGGAGGTCTCGCACAAAATGTCTCCCATAGGGATAAGAGATGGGGGATTAATTTCTATATCTCCAACTAGGAGGGCGTGTACATTTGTCTCCGCTAGATCAGAAAAAAAATCATCCGCAATGCAAAACTTGCAAAATTCTCACCAATCCTTTGTGGAGATTTCAATGTTGATCGAGATTTTGAAAACTTGTGGCAGTACCAATGGAAGTTGTTTTGTGAGAAGCTTCCTCTCTCTCCTCTTCTTGGCGTAACGTCCTCACTGGGACAAAGCCTGCTTCTCAGCTTAGTGTTCTATGAGCACTTCCTCAGTTATTAACTGAGAGCTTCCTCTGCCAATGACCATTTTGCATGTGTATATCGTGTGGCAGGAACGAAGATACTCTATGCCCAAGGAAGTCAAGGAAATTTCCTTTACGAAAAGATCCTGGACCGACCGGGAATCGAACCCGTCACCCTCAGCATGGTCATGCTGAATACCCGTGCGTTTACCGCCTCGGCTATATGGGCCCTAATTCTTTTCTTGTGAGAAGCTTATTAGCCTCTTATTTTCAAATGAGATATCACTTTTCCGATCAGTGATAATCACAACCATCAGAAAAACAGCCCAAGTAACCATTAGCATCCCAGACAACCAGTAATCGTATAAAATGTTGTATAAGATGATGAACTGGAGGCCATATGCGTACATGCCTCCATTTAGGTGTATATAAAATGTACGCATATCGCCTCCACTTTAACATCTAATTCAACATCTTAAACGATCACTGTTTGACTGGGATTACATTTCGCCTATTATACGGCCAATACAGAGCAGACCAGTTCTACACTAGCACTGACTGTATTGTCACGCAAGGCTAAAAACAGTGCCATATGGTTACTTGGGAATATCACCACACACGGGAAAAAAAAATCTGGTACCTAAACCGGCAAAATGTGTCATGATTTCACACCATTAAAACAGCCATATAACTACTCATTTTGTCATAACATTCTCATCTTTCAATGAAAAACACTGTCAATCGCACGGGACGTCTGATGAACAAATGGCGGACAGGCTTACAAAGCGCAATGTTTCGGAGTCATCTTTACGGTAATCAGAGTCATAAGTTTATGACTCAGCGCTATGGTTTCATAGCTTACTGTCAGGATATTTTATTTCTGAAAACGGGAATAGCTTCGCGTAACGCTTTTCGCAATCATGACTTCTAGTCATGACAATGGTTATGATTGTTCATGATAACCATCGTTGAGATCATTATATCATGACGTGTAATCATGATATTATGAAGCGACGAGTTTTATAATATCATGAATCCGACAACGATTTTTTCCGGTTAACTACCTTCATTGACTTCATCCTGCGTCAGTTTTTAGACTCGTTTACACCAGAATTACCCTTCAAATGGCTTTTCCTGTCTAGACTCTAGACAAAATTTCAGTACAGCTATTTAACCTTGCCCGACGTTTCGGTCACATTTGGGATCTTCCTCAGGGACTCTAAAATTGGTTATTAATTTAATTGACGGTTTTTACATGATCATTTTGTACAGCATTGTTGAGAATCATCCAAACAAACCACAGAAAAGAGATCCAGGAATGAAACAGGTTAAGGATTGCGAACAAGATCCAGAATTTTCTCAACGCAAAAGAGGAGAAAGGGAAGCCAGGATGTGGTGAGTGATTTCTATCGATCCACCATCAAAACAACGAGAGCAGTTTTGAAAATACAATCCGAATTATTAACGGCGAGAAGTATAAAAACCTAAAAAACGACAGCTTCTCGAATAAACAGCGCCCCAAACCCGCAAAAGAAGGGAATATCACTTGGACCGGTGTGGTATCGTGATTGACGTCACAATACGTAGGCAAAATCATCCAAAATTCATAATCGGCAAATTCAACGCAACGGACTCATTAATTCACCTGCATCACCAAAGTCTTGGTGGACAATCCAACATTATCATTCACCATCGCAAATCTAATTATGGAGACAATACCGAACAACAAGGTCGTGACGAGAGTGAACTTCTCGTTTCCAGTATTCAAGAAGATGGTTTACGACCTGGCAGTTCTCAAGAACAGGACTGAGAAGGTGACAACAATTTACTCAAACGAGAAAAATGAGTTCACTCACAGTGGAAGTCAAACAAGACGGAAAAATTCAAACTATAGACTTGCTATTGGTTTGACATCCAGATTCAACGATTAAAACAGAGTGGACGAGATTGACGAGAATGAACAGTGCTGCCAGATCACTCGGCTGCCAACCGTCATGTTTTCACATTCGATCATACAGGAACCGTGAATTCTAGTTTTGATATACAGAATTTACGTACATTAAAACATGTCATATTATAAATACACCAGGTACAGTGAACTAGCGCACCGATACATACAATCTGAGCAATACGTACTCCGGCGAATTGCACAAATTGATAAACAATACACGTAGCGCGATCGTCCAATAGGTAAATGAATTGGTACAACGAAAATCAACACAACTAGAGTAAAAGTGGTGCCAAAACGGACAACTGTATCTTGATTGGTTCGTTCGAACTGTTTTCTGGCATAAACACAACAAAAATGAATAATCGTCAGTAGATTCCTTGAGAAAGGCGCAGCAAATGTGACCGAAACGTCGGATCGAAGCCTAAGAACCGCACCTCCAGCCCATATGTGGGCAAACACCGACCAAAATCGATAGAGAATTCCTGAATCGTCTTCTGGTATCTTTCTGTGTTCAGTCTCCTGACAGAATCCTGTGATTTTTTTGGAATCCTTGCTAGGATTCCTTAGGATTTCTCCTGGAGTTTATCCACTACTTCCTTCTAAGATTCCTCAATAAGTTCTTGCTGAGACTTAAACTAAGATTTCTGAGACTTCTACTGGGATTACTGCTGGATTTTCTCCAGAATCTCTCTAATAGTTTGTTCCAGCATTTCTTCTACATTTTTTTCTGGGATTTCTTTCAAGAGTTCGTTTTTTGATATTTTCCCAGAAGGCTCTTCTGAGTACCTGCAAAGAGTTTTTTCTTAGTCACCTTCTTGAGACTTTCTTCTAGTAATTCTCCTAGAGTTAATAAATTTCTTCAAAAATTCTACAAGGGAACTCTTGCAGACAATCGAGAATTGATCGTAGGGTTCATGTATAGATCCTTCAAAGATGATATTTTCAGGAATTCCTTCGAGATGTTCTTTAGATATTTCTCCTGGGATCCCTAAAGCAGTTCCTTGCCAGTGGGAGCGGACCTGGTGTGGTGGTTAGAACACTTGACTATCATGCCGAGGACCTGGGATCGAATCCCACTCCCGACATACTCACAAAATGTGGGTTCTTCTTTCGGAAGGGAAGTAAAACTTGGGTCCCGAGATGAACTAGCCTAGGGTTAAAAATCTCGTTAATACAGACAAAAAAAAAAGTTCCTTGCCAGATTCCTCAAGAAATAGGTATTCGTTCTGCAACTTATTATAAGAATGTTTTTTTTTTCTCTAAAGTTCGTTCAGAAGTCTGGGATTCCCTTAGCAACGTGTCCTGGTATTTCCCCAAAAGATCTTCCCTTATAATCTTCAAGGAGTTCTTTTCGAAGTTTCTCTTGGACTTTTTACCGACATTTCATCCTTCTGATTTTTGAAGGAGTTCTTGGTATTTCTCCAAATATTGTTTGTGGGAATTCTCCAGAAGTTCCTTCTCAGTTTCCTCAACAAGTTTCAGGTATATCTCAAAGAGTCCCTAGAATTCTTCTGATTATTCCTACCTTTTTTTCTTAGATTTTCCTTGTGAGATTTTCTTTGGGATTTTCCCAGAAGGTTTATGATTTATTCACTAATGCCTTTTGTTATTTCTCCAATTTCTTCTTCTGGGGTTCCTACGGAAGCTCATACCAAGATTCTGGAAAGAGTTTTCTCTGGAATTACCCCTGATTTTTCTCTCGGTGTAACTTTAGGAGGCTTACCTAGATTTTGTAAATATTTTCTTCAAAGAACTTTCCTGATTCTTACCTGGGATGTCCAGAAAGTTCTTCAAGAAATTTTCACAGGGATTCTTTCCGAAGGTTTGTTTTTCTTCCACAAATTTATTCTGGGATACCTTAAGAAAGTTCATCCGAGGTTCCACAAGATTTTTTTCTGCAGTACATTCTGGCATCTTTTCAGGAACTCCATGGCCATTCTTTTATGGGTCATCTAGACGTTCCTTCTGAGATTCCAGAAACAACACCAGGTGTCTAAATCTAAGAGTAAACTGCTTTAGAAATCTTAGAAAGAATTTTGGAAGAAACCCTAAGAACAATTTCGGAAAAAAAATATCAAAAGGAACTATTGGGGATATTGCAGAAGCGTTGTTACTTTTGTATTATGTGAAAATAAGGGAATCGCTTAAATGAGCAAATATAAAGCTACTCAAGATCATTTTGCCTCTAGGAAATTCACCCTTCACGGATTCCTCCAGAGATCCTCCACGGATTTCTCCAGGAAATCTTCACGGATTTCTCCAAGGAATCCTCTAAGGAATCCTCCACAAATTGCTCCTGAAATTTCTCCACGGATTCCTCCTGGGAATCCTACACGGATTCCTTTTGGAAATGTTCCACGGATTCCTCCAGGAAATCTTCCACGGATTTCTTCAGGAAATCCTCCACGGATACCTCCAGGAAATTCGCCAAGAATTCCTCCAGGGAATCCTTCATGGATCCCTCCTGAGATTCCTCCACGGATTGCTTCAGGAAATGCTCCAAGGATTCCCCCATCCTTTACGTATTCTTCCAGGAAATCCTCCATGGAATCCTCCAGGAAATTCTCAACGGATTTCTCCAGGAAATCCTCCACGTATTCCTTCGAGAAATTTTCCAAGGATTCCTCCATCAAATCCATCCCGGATTCAACCAGAGATTCCTTCACGGATTCTACCAGGAAATCCTCCACGGATTCCTCCAGGGAATCCTTCACGTATTCTACCAGGAAATCCTCTAAAGATTCCTTCTGGAAATCTTTCAAGGATTTCTCCAGGAAATTCTCCACGGATTCCTCCAGGGAATCCTTCACGGATTCTACCAGGAAATCCTCCAAGGATTCCTCCAGCGAATCCTCACGGATTCCTCCAGTGAATCCTCACGGATTCCTCCAGTGAATCCTCACGGATTACTCCAGTGAATCCTCACGGATTCCTCCCAGGAATCCTCCGCAAATTCCTCCCAGGAATCCTCCGCGAATTCCTCCCAGGAATCCTCCACGGATTTCTCCCAGGAATCCTCCACGGATTTCTCCCAGGAATCCTCCACGGATTCCTCCCAGAAATCCTCCACCGATTCCTCCAGAGAATCCTCCACGGATTCAGCCAGGGAATTTTCCACGGATGCCTCTTGGGAATCCTCTACGGATTCTTCCAGAGAATCCACCAAAGATTCCTCTAGAGAATTCTCCACGGGTTCATCCAGATTTCTCCATCTAGGATTCTTCCATGTATTCGTTTAGGGAATTCTCTAAGGATTCGTGCAAGGGATTCTTCATGGATTTCTCTAGGGAATCCTCCTTGGTTTCTGCACATGTTCCAAGAGATTCATGAGAGTATGTTTGTTGGTATACATATTGGTTCGATAGGTTTCAAAAAGCAATCCAAAATTCGAAATAGTTTAAAAGCAAGGAATCGTCTTCCAAAAGCACCACCCTGTAGGATTTCTCCATTTTCTCCATCAACTACACTTTTTCACCTTCAACAGTATATCCAAAAACTCCAACTCAGAAAACAGAAAACTCTAACTTTCAACGACACTTTCATCGACTGCACTCTTCTACGTTAGTCTGCAAACTGCCTCTCTCTTCGCGCCCTTTCGCCGAGCTCGGTCTCCAATCTTTAAGTACTAGCATCGCGTACTAGAATCTACCACGGGAGAGCTCTCCGCGTTTTACCTGTCCTTTTTACTTCCTTTATCTTCTCTCTCTCTCTGACACTCGTGATTGCTCTCAACTGACCGACCGAGCGCCGGCAATCATTTTCCTTCCTTATTTCTACACATACACACTAGTTCAAAATAGCTCGATTCCAGGGTTAATTTCGATTTTGATAATTACCCATTTTGATACATCAAATTTATTAGTTCGCCAATTTTATATAACCTAAAGCTAAACATATATTAATATCTACACACCCAAAAGCCCAAATTCCTCGAACTCTTCCCGCAACAATAGCTCAATTATCATCCTGTCAAACGCGCGCACAGTCCCATCAAAGGGACCCGTTCCCGTAAATAAGTGTCGGTCTATTCCACGTCGAAGGCACATTCCCCACCTCAAAACTCATTAAAATTCGAGATTCATCACCTTCGCTTTCCAGAACCTTCTACCCGGGACGGTTCGGTTCCCGTCTTCCCGTCTTCGCCGGCCCCGTCACGTGAAGTGCAGCATTCCGTCGTGCATGCAGAAGCGCACTCCCAGACACGCTGGCGCGCATTTTTTGCGCCCTTCGCTTTCGGTTCGTTCTTCCAGAAAAGGTCGAACGGGACGAGGTGCCCGGCGAATGATGCAAGCGCGCACATATTTTATTACAAAATTTGAGCGCTGATCCCGGGCAGGGCCGCCGAACTGACCCGGAGGGGACCACAGCAGCGGGTACCTCCCACCGTATCATCATCGCGCGGGCTGAACCTGAGCGATGAGACCGATCGCGACGTGAACTCTATGGACTGGAGCAAGCGAGCGCGAGCGAGCGAGGGCGGCAAACTGCCTTTGATCTTATTTTCAGTAATTCCTGCTTTCAACAATAACTCGACACTCGCCCCGCGACGATGGATGGGATCCCCGCGCGAGTTCCGGGCGAAGATGCCCGATAATGATATCGTAATGGTATTGGAAATATTTTATTACTTCAACGCGCTCGGCGGCGGCTAGCTAGCTGCGTCCTCGGCGAGGATCGTGATCTCTGGGCGCTGGCCGAAGAGGGCAGTGAGAATAAATCGCGTCGAAATTTCTCGCCGATCTGGACACGTCCTCGGTCGGCCGCGGCTTGGTACACCGAGGTCCCCGAAGGAACCTCCTAATGTAATAATTTATATGGATGTTTAATATATTTATAAACTAAATGATCAATTTATATGATAAAGTACCGCCGCCGGGGGCGAACTCGAGGTCTACGACGGACTTACGGGCGCGTCGATGTACATTTTAATCAATTGATCGCAGCGCGATCGCCGTCTAGGTCGGAGCTGGGACGTGGAGGCGGGCACCAAGCGAGAAAAATTTAATCAAATTGCCAAAATCGACCAGATGGTTATACGTGGAACAACGTCGCCGACAACGACACCGACAGCAACATGTGTCCACTGCGCGGTTGCCGCACAATGGCGATCATTTATCTTTTCAACACGTTCGTTGCCGTGGATGGGTTCACTTCAAGAAATTTATGGACCTTTGATGATCACACACACGCACGGACGCACCGCAACGGGCTGTCATGTTCATTGATCGAGGACTGATTTATAGGTCACTAATTCAATTTATGCTCCGCAGCCGTCGGAGTGTGGAAGGATCGGCACTCAGCTGATCGCGCTTTCCAGCGAGGATCGAACAGCTCTCTTCGGGTAACGATCGCGAGTTGCGCGTCTAATTATAGCGCACAAGTGAGGAAAAAATTGAAATCAAACATCGTGATCTTGCTTGCGGAATTGATCGACGACCGATCGCGACTTGCCGAGCCTTACCACGATCATGCCCGCAGAAAGGCGTTGCAAACCTGCACCATATAATTAGATTTTAATATACAACGTGTAAACATGCTCTCCGCTGCAGTCGATTCATCATCATCCGGAGTCGACCGAGTTTCCAAGATGCGAGTTCTGCCGCAAGATCTACCTACTGCCAATCAAGAACCGGTTTCTCTGCGTTGCCCGAAAATTTCCCAACGATTGAGCAATTTCCTCCCGGGGAACCGACCACGAAAGTGCAAATAACAATATTCAAAATCATAATCTCCCTCGGGGATTGCAGATCACACACGTCGGGGCCACAAATCTCATTTACTGCTTCTGCGGAAAAGTCCCGCGTTCCGGGTCTCGGACAAGGATCGTTTGAGCCACATGCCTCCGCACAAAGCATTCGTATCAAATCGGCGTCTTTGTTTCTGCGCCTGCAAGCTACCGATCGTGACCTTCCGGGTGCGCAGCATTTTCACGCTTCCAGTCGTCCCAAAAAAAAGAAACAAGAAACAACAATTCATCGGAATTTGAATACATCGCCGCGACGACGGGATCCGCGTGCTTTGCTAAAAACCATTAAATTCTAATTAAGCTACCATCCGTTCCGTAGCGGGCGAACGCCGGTCTTCACGCCGGGCACGAATTCCTCTGGCTGCGAGGAATGATAAATGAACCCCAGGAGGGCCCCAAGATGGGACCCCGAACAGTAGCCTAATGATCGTTTCGGTATTTTGTTTCGCTTCGCCATGGCCGGGGTCCGTGGAGACGCGCCCGTCATTATTGGCGGAATAATTAATTGCAATTCGCGCCTAATTGAAGTGCGATCAACAAATACGGAGCCAAGGTCGACGTCTGGACGTCCAAGGTGATCTTACTTTGTACTCGCACCCTGGGGAACGTCCCTGCATCTTCAGCACGGATGATTGATAGGTGTGACCTTCGCGCGTTGTCAGCCACTACATTAGTCACGCACACGAGGAACTGCCGTAACTTGCGTAACGCAAATGATCGTGACAGCAGCCAGACAGACGAGACGTTGCAATCGTCTCCCTTATTTGGAGCTGCAGTTGACAAATGACAACCCTACGGGCCCAAGTCTTCCAGCAGCAGCGCTGGACGAAGCCCAAACCGGTACCGGTGGTGTACGAACACGCTGTGGTGTCAAAAAGCAGTCAGATTTTAATCCTCTGCATGCCGGACGACGCAGAACTTCTTCGTGGGACGAACCGCAGAAGAGATGAAAACGAAAATTGTACCCTTTGCTTGCGAGCGATCAAAGGCGAAGATCGCAAGCCGCCGGCCGCCGCAAGGTTTTAATCAATATGAATCACCACGCCCGTTCCCCTTCCGATCTCTCCTCTCCACCGAATCCCAACAGGAAATTGATTAAACCGGTTGCATTCCTTCGCAATTGATCGATCACCCACGATCAATTAAACTAATCCTCGCGTCACTTTAGCCTCAATTTGTGCGCTCTTAAACACCAGCCGAACAATACCCAACTCAGCCTCATTACAAGATCCTAATCGCTGGTCCCTTGTGTCGTCCCACTTGTTCTTGGTGCCGCCGACGCCGCCGCCGCCGCCGGGCCGGACACAATTCGGATGACACAACAATGTGACACCCCGCCGAAGAATGACACGGCACAAAAGCCGACGACGACGACGACGATGAAAACGATGGACCCGAAAGAGCCCGAAAAAGAGAAAAATGGATCAATTTTTCATTCCGCCTGTCCGCATACAACACACAAGTTCTAAGCGTGTGCGTGCCGATCGGTTGACCGCCTTTGAAGTCGCTCGACCACCCGCGCTTCCCTGGGTACAAATTTGTGAACAGGTTTCATCTAATGAGATTCTCGCTTTCTTCTCTATTTCGCTTGCAGGTCAGGGACGTGTGAACCAGCTCGGAGGAGTGTTCATCAACGGGCGCCCCCTGCCCAATCACATTCGGCTGAAGATTGTGGAAATGGCGGCGGCCGGAGTGCGGCCTTGTGTGATTTCGCGGCAACTGCGCGTTTCGCATGGATGCGTCTCGAAGATCTTGAATCGTTACCAGGAGACCGGGTCAATCCGACCGGGAGTTATTGGAGGATCTAAGCCGAGAGTTTCCACACCGGAGATCGAGAACAAGATCGAAGAGATGCGTAAGGCCAATCCGGAGATCTTCAGCTACGAAATTCGCGAGAGGTTGATCAAGGAGGGAATCTGTGATAAGGATTCAGCTCCTTCGGTGAGCTCGATCAGTCGGCTGTTCCGTGCAAGTCGTCAGGATGATGATCGCCGTGGAAACCACTCGATCAATGAAATTCTCGGAGGTTCTTCTTGCGACGATGAAAGCGATACCGATACGGAGCCCAACATCCAGCTCAAGAGGAAGCAGCGCCGTTGCCGAACAACCTTCAACGGAGAGCAGCTGGAAGCCTTGGAAATTGCATTTGCTAGAACTCAGTACCCAGATGTCTACACCCGGGAAGAACTTGCCCAAAAGACTCGGCTCACCGAAGCCCGTGTCCAGGTCTGGTTCTCCAATCGCCGAGCTCGTCTACGCAAACACATGAACTCCCAGCAACTTGCGGCCTTCAACTCCCAGTACCCTGCGCAGTTCGAGCACCAAGCAGCTGCCTCCGCTGCGGCTGCTGCTGCAGCAGCTGCTCCAACAAGCTCAGCAGGATTCCCAGCAAGCATGCAATCCTGGAGCCAGGCCTGCTACCCACCAACCAATCAAACCTCCATCCACGCTGCTTCCCAAACGGCCTACAACCCTCTGGCCCAAACCATGATCCATCCCACGTCAGCTACCATGAGCCCACCGGCATCCCTCAGCCCACCGACTTCAATCAGCCCGGCGCACAACCAAATTTCCTCCGCATCTGCCCACGCCTCATCCTCTCCTTCAGCGCAGCACTCGTCTGCCACCTCCTCCAACTACAACTACTTCCCAATGCTGGACAACTCCCAGTCCTACGCAACCACCGCATCCTACGCCACGGCCAACAACACCGCCAACGCATCCGCCTCCATCGACAACTCCTCATCGCAATGGCGCTCGTCACATTCAACCCACAACAAAGCCACCACCGAATGGGACGCCTACAGGTAAGTGTCAACCAATTATCACTTCCCCCGTCGTCGAAACTTTCCCTTCCTAAAACAAAAAGAGTCATCTCCTCTAATCAACACTTTCATTTCTCCCCTCTCTGCCCCTGCAGCTCGTTCTTCTCGAACAACATGAACCACCACCATCACCCGCACCATGCTTACTCCGCGGCAGCGGCTGCCGCCGCCGAAGCCAAGTCCGGCTATCCCTACTTCGGCCAACTCGGAGGCCTGGACATGAGCCGCCTGCACTGAACCTAAAACAAAAACACCCATACAATAAATTAATCATAGTTTACTCACACCGATCAACTGGGATGACTGGCGCGTTGGACAATGCATGATGCACAGTGAACAAAATGGGAAGGAATGACACGTGTTCGGCTGCATAACCGCGTCCTAGATTCCACGTGCGACTCAAACGACGGAGCCGTCGGCACGCGCAATTTTGTTACTTTTTTTTAGCAGTGTAGGTGCGCGCCCCCGTAAAAAAAAATGCATAATTCATCCCACTTTTGGTACCGTGTGTGCGGGGAAACCAACCACCGCGTTTGAGCGTTTGAGCTTGACCGCGCAACTAGCGAAATTTCAGGGCAGCCGAGCCGAGAGGGAGTTCATAAATATTCAACCGGGGTGCATTCGCTTCGGTTTGCTGCTGCTGCTGCTATCTCGTTATCTTTTAAGGGGTTTAAGCCGTTTCTAGCGTTTTAAGTTCGTTGTTGCTGGTCTGAAATTATGTGTACATATGTAGTACCTTGGCTAATTTTTATGGGCGTTTGTATGGCCGGCCACGGCGCGGCGGCATAAGCGCAGTGTAAATATTTGGATTCCGAGGTGCCGATAGTGGGTGCCCATTTTTCGTTCAAATTTATTAGGCGATAAGGTTTATGTCTGACCAGGATAGTTTGTAGCAAAAGGGTAGAAAAGAATGGCTGGCGTGTGCGCAGCCAACGAATAATGGGGAAGTGTAAAATATGACAACAAATACAAATTGAGAGAAACTTTATCAGACTGGTTAAGGTTAGTTATGAGAAAAGTTAAATGTTTCGACTATTGCAAAATTAGTAGACATTATTTCCTTACATTAGACGAGAAGATGAGAGGATATTTATATATACGAGGTACAAAGAGATTCAGATGAATAATAAACAGTTCAAAAATACACATATCGTTGAATGACTTATTTTGGAATTGAAAGAAATTCACAAGCACAATTCTTTGGAAAACAAGTTTCAATCGCATTCCGTCTACCTGTCAAGTGCTCGCTGCATATTTCTGAAGAACTTGAAAGTTCCCTGATGACTGCACAGTTGCTCCATCTCTCGACTTATGTAGCTAGGAAATAGTGGATCCACACTTCTCACTTTCGCTCATACAGTTCTGTCCTGCTCGCGTAATCATTAGCTTATTCTGCATAAAAAAAATCTCCACATTCCTCGTAAAAACAAACCATTTCATTGACTTTGTGTCACATATTCTCGACGTTGATCGATTGACGCATTGAACGATGAACTCGCCAGAAAAAAAAAACAACTGAATTCTGATAAGCTTTGCACCCATAACATCGTTTTCGCTGAACCAGCGCTTGAGCTAATTATGCCACAGAGCAGCTTGAGTTACTGCAAATTGTATTTGCAAATTGGATTCGAACCCTTCCCTTTTAGCAAATCTTACACGCTTTTGGTTTAGATATGATTATTCCAACACTGTCACGTTTGTTCCCAATAACTACAAGTGAGAGAGACACATTTTTATGTAGGTATATAAGTTTACACCGGCGCAAATATAGACACGAGGAAGACTTCATTCACAAATATCAACGCCAAAATTGGCCTGTTTTGATACCCACCCAACCCTTCGTAACACTACTGTTTGTATGGGTAGAAAAATTATTTGTTCGGGCTGTAACATCATGAAGGACACCCACCCACCCCCTCTAGCGTTATGACATTTGTGAACAATCGCAGAGACACCGCATCGCTTAGTCCTGACCGCCGTACAAAGGGAGCGTCCATAAATGACGTAGCTTTTAAGGGGGGAGGGGGTAGTCTGGGATTGTATGACGAGCCATGTATTAGGTATGGGAAAATATGCTACGAGGGGGGAGGGGGAGTAAAAAATCGGCCAAAAAATGCTACGTCATTTATGGACGTTCCCAAACCATCAAGCAATCGCCACCGATAGACGACCACCCTCCGATAATCAGAAGGATGAAGATAGGTTTGAAGGAGGGGAAACAGTAGTACCCCCTCACTTCCAGAAGAGGAAGCACTCCTGGATGGAGGAACAGTCCGGGAAGCTACACCCCAACCCATGGATGGTGAAACCTCTAGGGCGGCCCACGAAACAGTACCACTGACTACCAAGGATCAGCCGAGAGAGAAGTCATCACTATCTAATGGAACATCATTGGGTTAATTGGGAGATATGCTGAGGTACAGTTAATTACTAAAAAAAGTTCACCCTCGGATAACTCGGTTTACGAAGATGGAAACTTATGTCGTTTTCGTTTTTGATTCAGTTCCAACCTGGGTTGGAACTGGATGAGATCACAGTTTCAACCCCAACCCGACTTCGGTTTCGCTTGTACTAAAGTTTGTTTGAGTTTGTTTGACGTTTGATTGTTTACACATTTTCCGCCAATCCAGTTCCAACCCAGGTTCAAAAACGAATTCGACATTACTAGTTACTAGACAGTGAAGAGAATTGTCAGACAAAAGAGGCACAAAACGTGCAATAAAGAAGGTGCGACGATTAGTCTTTACCCCTACTGGTGACAGATAATGACATGATCTCGAAATTTTCTTGTGGCAGACACAAAAGAAGCTGAATTTGTTGCGTACTTTTCAACTCGTGAATAATCAATTATTACTAACCCAAAGTCGAAACTGTTTGATGATAGAGCCTCACCAGAGTTGCAGTGCTTACCGACTCGAAGTTGCCGTTCAAAAATCGCAATGCCAGGCTTAAAAATCCCTAAACTCGTGGTATACGATGTTAATCCCATTATTTTCAAGTTGGGACAAACTTATGTCGCATGGGTTGTTTTGTCGCAACAAATACAGGTTGCGACATTGTCATTATTGTTGCGCGATGGTTGAATTTTGATTCACTGTTACTAGATCAACTAGTAACCCAACTACCAACCCCAAACATCATATTGGGAGACTTTATAGTACAAAATCCTATGTGGGGAAGCATTAGATGAGACGCACTTGGGACGCACCATCTAAGAATTCATCACCGAACAAAACTTAACCGAGTGATCATACCCGACGAGATCCCAGAAGCGGTAATATATCTGCTATTGGCATATCCATAGCATCTCCTGAACTCACACAACGACTTGTCTGGGTACAACAATAGAACAAGTGATCACTTTCCAATTCTCATCTCTTCGGTAATTGACAAACCTATCCAGAAGCGAAGCAGAAGATAGTAGCATGACCAGGCTATTTGGATGGAGTATAAAGATTTCCTCCTAGAAAATATATCAACGCCAGGCCAAACTAACGATTGTCGAATCCGGCGGGAAAATTACCCATGCAGCAGAAATCAGCATCCCTCAATTATCAGGCAAAGCTAGAACGAAAGCAGTAGTATGGTTGAACTATGAGGTAAAAGTGGCCATCAAAAATCATAGGAAAAAACTTCAAAATCTCAAACGTTTGGACGATGGTGACCCGCGTAAGGAAATAGCATTATTGGAGTTTCAAATAGCGAGGAACAACTCAAGAAATGTAGTAGAAAATGCAAAAAAAAGCTCCTTGGGATGCCTTTGTGGCAGGATTCAACGCCAATACTCCAAGTTATGTTATGTGACGAGAAGTAAATTCGTTCAATGGCCATCGAACGCAACCTAATTCAGTAAAACTAGTTTACAGCATTTATGAACTCAGTAAACCAATAATCGTCGTTGGTGTAGAATCATCGAAACCGAAGGAATTCGAAATGTCGCCCGGGTTTGCATCAGGTATTCTTCCGGATATTCCTGCAGGAATTCCTTTAGTGATTCCAGTAGATTAAAAAAAACTCATATAGAAATTTCTTCAGGATTTCCTCCTGGTGTTTCTTTATGTCCATCATTCGCCTTATATTTGGTGTATTTTTTTTACAGATATTCTGTGAAATATTTTGATTAAACTTTAGAAGAAATCTTTCCTAAAGTTAATGCAAAATTCTAGTGAAATCAATTGAATTAATCGTAGAAAATTTCTGAAAAAGATTGTTTGAGGATGTCAGAATTTCCTAAGAGAAAGTACTCTAAGTACTCTAAGAGAATATAAAATAAAATAAATGAGCACTTTTTTTTTGCAAATTAACAATGTTCAATTGTCGTGGGGCGTCAATCTGGATGTTTGCCAAGAGCGCCACGCTACGGCTAGGATCTCATTCTCCGTAATCAATGTTCCGATTTAGCTGATTTTTTACTGTAACTCGCCTACATATCGCCCCCTTCAATGCTAGAACTAGGTAACTCGTTTTGGGAAGTGCGGGTGAAAATGGCTGGTAAAACTTATCCTGCTATAAAACAAACTCCTTGTTGGTTTTAAAAGGTGATGTGTTTTTGTCGTTTAAATCGACAGACTTTTGTTTATTGTGGTGTTCGTTCAGATATTAACAAATTGCTCGCGATTTCGCCAAACCAGTTACCTAGTTCTAGCATTAAGGGGACGATATGATATGATAAATAAACGTTGAGAAAAAAATTTAAATTGTTCTTTTCTTATTGAAAAGAATATATTTCTTATATATTTTTGGATGTTCTGGAGATCGTCCCTTAAACTCGCTAATATCTTGAATTTCATAAATCTGATGCAAAACTTGCCTTAAAATGATCGAATGGTATTATATTCAGCTTTTGATTAATAGAAAACGATTTCAAAATGGTTGAACAAAATGCAAGATAGGGTATTGTACCATTTAGGCAGGTGTACCTATTTTGGGCACTTGCCTCTATCACTAAGTCAATTTCAACCCGATCGATTTGAATTTTTGTACAGAGTTAGATACTGTACGTGCCTAACTCTGTACAAAATTTCAAATCAATCGGTTTGAAATTGACTTATTTATAGCGTCAAGTGCCCAAAATAGGTACACCTGCCCAAATGGTACAATACCCTATTTGAATTTTAGTAAATTCCATATTTTAAAAAGTTGTGAAGCTCGATGTTGAGCCAATACTCAAAAACTGTTCTACTTAATTTTTTTTTGAAGCACGGTTTCGAAATCAGCGCTAAACTGTGCTTTAAAAATTTTGGTCGTTGACAGAAGTTAACGACTTTCGTTTTATTTTGTAAACTCGTGTGATCAAAGTAAACAACGAAACCATAGAAAATCCTTCCAAAAAGCAAAACACCTTCCTGACTATTTCCAAACCGTCTGACAAATTCAGGATGACCGTGCAACCAAGATGAGCTAAAAGACAATAAAAAACAATTAAGTTTCATAGTAAACTGCATAATTTTACTTTTGGAATGTGTTTTACAGTAAAACTTCCAATTCATATTCAAATGTTGCAAAATATTTTGACAAAGAAAATTATTCCGTTTTTATCACTATTCCGTTTTTATCAACTGAAAATCGCGGACCGTGTTGATAAAAACGGAACATACCTGTATTTAAGGAGGTCTCAGGACGGTTCCAGCGGAATTCAGGAGGTTTCAAAATAGATTCACAGACGTTTTGATGAATCTCAAAAGAGTCCCAGGGGAGTCCCAGAGGAGTTTCAGTGGGTTTCAGGAGCGATTGGGGGGATGGGGAGGGGGTTGTCTAAGGAGCGTTTCATGGGATTTTCAGATATTCTTCAGGGGGTTGTCACCTGCTACATGGTTTCATGCGACAGAGTTTTTGTGTGAGTTATATGTGTGCGGGTCTAAGGGGCTGTCCATAAACCACGTAGTCATTTTTTGGGAGATTCCGAAACTTGAAAATTCCTTGGAATGTCTTTAAAGCGCACTCAAAACTCCTCCATACCACCTTAAGTCTTCTTGAATTTCCCTGGAGCTTCCCAAAACATTTCTGAAACTCCAGGAAACTCCTCCATCTTAAATCCCCAGAAGCAAAATCTTTTCACGAGCATTAAGTTTGCCTCGAACAAGTTTGTTATGCTAGGTTTCATTGCCTTGATCATATAATATCTCTTCGGCTCCTAAACTCCCTCTTGCCAATTCATGCCCATTTGCGATTTATGCACCCCCAATTTGTTGCATAAAACAGGTTCCAGTGTACAAATTAAAGGCATTAGGGCAAATGTTGGTATTGATATAATATTCATTAGATACAATCTTCTGTTTGATTTTCCAATACATGTGTTTGGATCATTCATTCAAATACACATGGCTAATGTTTTTATTGGGTTATCGTATTTGGCAGACAATTAAACGTTCCATAATAAATACAAAATTTCCCATAAATAATTCGAAAAGTCCCAGTGAAGAAACAGGGGTGTAAGCAGTAATAAATAACAAAATTGCCATAAACAAATAGAAAAATGCATAAATAAATCAAAAGCTTCCATAAACAATTGATTTTTGAGCAATTAAAAACGTTAAAAATGCAATGAATAAATCAACTGTTGCAATAAAAAATCCCAATTTTCCCACCAAATAACTTCGAATTTTCCATAAATAAATCCGATTTTTCCATAATAAATTAGAAAATTCACAATAAAAAAATATCGAAAAAGCAATAAAAAATTCAAAAAATGCAATAAAAAATGACGAAATTACCCATGAAAAACAAATGCAGAAAAGTATGAGACAGTGAAATGCTGAATCGCACTTATATGACTGAATCGACTGAAAAGCTTGCGTAACTATGATTGAAATTTACCGAGCAATTGCTTGCTGTCCGAACTCGCTATCGCTCGTCGGACCTAAAAAAGGGATAACACCTATGTTTGCATTATACCGGGCAAATTCTTGGATCTGTGGTTTGCCTAGGACCGAATCGATGCAGTTGCGGTGCATCGGATATCGGAAACTTCGGCGGCCTTCTGCCGCCTCAGTTCCTCAATCCTCTATGCGGCATCGCCGCATGGTCTATGTAATTTTTGGCTCAAAATGCATTTACGTTTATTGCTCGTTTTTTGACATTTATTGATAATTTATTTTTTTGTTATTGCACTTTTTGAATTATTTATTGCTTTTTCGATATTTTTTTATTGTGAATTTCCTAATTTATTATGGAAAAATCGGATTTATTTATGGAAAATTCGAAGTTTTTTGGTGGGAAAATTTGCTTTTTCTATTGCAACAGTTGAATTATTCATTGCATTTTTGACGTTTTTAATTGCTCAAAAATCAATTGTTTATGGAATCTTTTGATTTATTTATGCACTTTTCTATTTGTTTATAGAACTTTTGTTATTCATTACTGCTTACACCCCTGTTTCTTCACTGGGACTTTTGGAATTATTTATGACGCATGATCACTTTCTTATGAGTCGTTTATATTTTAGCCATCGTATTTTCCATTAGGTTACAATTTTCATTTATCAATTCAATGCATTGGATGTTTTCTTCTCTAGATTCCTTCTGCAATTTAGCCTGCCGCTCTGCAACTTAATGCTCTTTAAGCACTTCCTCGTTTAATAATTGAATGATTCCTCTGTCTGCTATTGCATGAACTTCCCAAGTAACCATATGCATTAAAAATAGGCCTCCAATCAGCACTGGAAGTGCTTTTAAATAATTCAGCATTATTAAAGCAAATAAATTCGTGTCCAGCATTTACAATACGTAGAAGCAATTTAAATTCATTACTGATGTTCTGATACGAATGCACTTTTTAGTGTAAAGCGTCATTAATAAAAAAAACTGATGTCATGGCGAGGTACAAAGATACAATTAAAGAAAATGTCTCGGCCAGACTAGAAATCAAACCCGGCCTCTCCGGATTAGCAATTCAAACCGGCATGCAAACTGGAAACCCTGGAAATCCTCAATAGACCGAATGTGGATGGGGAAATTCCATAACCCTGGAACTGCTCCAATTACGACTACATTGTAGTGCAAAGCATCAAAGAGCAATCACAGACCAGAGCGATGGGCAATGAAAACACCCCGTTTCAATCCTTACGCATTAATAGTCGGTTTTGCGGTGGCAATTTGTTGAATTGATATTCCTTACTGTTGCTTCTTTTCGGAGCCGTTGCGAGATCCATGTTGAAAAGCAAAATGCGAAAATTAGTACCAAATTGTGATCACCCAAGGTGAGTTGGGTTGTTTTTTATCAGTCGGAAATGAAATTTGTAGAATCGTTTACCAACATCATCCTCTTCGAAATAGACAAACCGAGATGAGCTATGCTGTATGGTTTTGAAAACGAAGCGCAAAAACTTCTAAAACGGGGCGTTTCTCGGCTAGAGTATATCCCATTAGGCCAAATCAAAGCATACTGCACACAAAAAAGGGACCATATTAACGCTTTGGTGCCCAACGCACTTCACAGTGTGCTGGATAGTCGGCACAGTTGAAAAAAGCGGTAAGAAAAGGAAAGCCATTCAGATCCGAGAGAAAACGAGCAACAAAAGAAAACGAGGAGCATAAATCGACACATGAAAAGAAGTGTCACTCTACCTCTGGGAAAATGAAATGAGACATATCACATTTGCAATTGTTCGGTAGTGTTTAACTGTCACGCCAATTTGAAGGGCGACCGTTTTACCTACAGCGACGATTTTGCTGACTTTCGGTGCAACGTGGAGAAGATTTTTTTTCAACCAAGTGTCAGCTATTCCTCATTTGATGGCTCATTGAACCCTGTGGAAGTCCCATTTTTCAACCATGACAAAATTCAGACCACTTTACCGACCGACCGGAGCATCGACCGCGACATGTTGCCCCAATGATAGGCAACTTTATTTATTGGCAACCAATTTCTTTTAGGTAACAATTTCCTCCCATAATATCATTCGAGCAAACGCGAAGGAACACCCGTTCCATGTCAACCGGTACCATTAATCTTCTTCAAGCAAATGAAGAAACGCTCCACAGAAGAGAGTGAATTGAATCGTGGAAAATTTCTTCCGAAAACGGAACGTCAGTTTCCACCCACGTAACAAAGCCCTAAACTGCGAGACGGAAAAATTGAAGCGGAAAATATTTGCTACGTCTACGTGCACACTGTGTACATACAACAACGTCGAAGATTGCGAACCCTCCGCACAAGCTCCGTGCAAACTTCATTTCTCATGTGCTTGCTTGCTAGAGCGTTTCCCTTGTCTTGTCGCGTTTCCGACCCAAGACAACCCAACTAGGACTACAAGTACATAGGGCAGGCCAAAGCAATGGGAGAAAAGTCAAACAGTATCGACATTTTCAAGCCACATTTAGCCAAATTACGGACTTGGTTGCCAAGCGAAATAGTCCGACCCCGGTAATCACTGGGTATTGTCGCTGCGGTTGTTGGTTGATTGGTTGGTTGGTTGGAAGGCAGCGATTTCTTAAATTCAAGATAATCCCGAACTACGAGAGCGCGCGGATTGTCGATTAGAGTTTGTTCAATTGAGTGTTGCATTGTTTGTTGGCACAGAAACGCATTTCTGGGGTTTGATTTTGATTCTAATACAAAATGAATTGATGAAACTGATCATAGAGTTTGTTTTCATATTTGGCATATCATTCAAGAATAAGTGTCATGCCTGCCTTGGACAAAGTAACGTTCCGGATTTGACCTTAGTTACCTCAGTTCCGCACTCTGCGAAGGGTCCGCAAATCGTTCCTCACTTGATCGACCTAACTCGCTGCGCACCACGTCTTCTTGCACCGGTCGGATGACTCTCGAGAACCACTTAAGTTCGGTTGCTATCTGACATCCTGATAACGTGACCCGCCCACCATAGCCTCCCGATTTTCGCGGTGTGGACGATGGTTGGTTCTCTCAGCAGCTGATGCAGTTCGTGGTTCATTCGTCTTCTCCAATTCCTGTCGTCCATCTACACTCCGCCGTAGATGGTACGCAACACCTTCCATTCGAAAACAAGGGTGCGATGGTCCTCCACTCATAGAGTCCTTGTTTCATGCCCATAGAGGACTATCGGTTGATTTCTGCGGAGTCAAAAGTAATCTCGATTTCCTGGAACAATGCGTCTCTGAATTTCTCTGCTGGTGTCGCTGTCGGCGGTCACCAGTGAGCCCAAGTACACGAATTTTTCAACCGCTTAGATTTCTTCACCGTCGATAGAAATTCGGGGTGGCAAGCGCAGTGATTCCTCACTGGAGCCCTTTGCATTGGCGTAGCTAGCTTTTTCTTTATTCTCGCTTACTCTCTTAAACAAACACGCAAAAGAAAAGGATGAAGGAGGGGACACAGGCCCCCTCGCGCACCCCGCTCTTTCTCGTGGTTGTTTAGGAGAGTGAGTAAGAAAAAAGGAAAAGCTAGCTATGCCAATGGCCCTTTGTACTTTGTCTTCGACACATTAATAACTAATCCAATTCGCCTGGCTTCATTCTTCAGTCGGATGTAAACTTCCGCCATCGTCTCGAATTTACGAACTATTATATCAATATCATCAACGAAACCAAGCAGCTGAACGGATTTCGTGAAAATCGTTCCACTCGTGTTTATCCCCGCTCTCCTAATTACACCCTCTAAAGCAATGTTGAGCAGCAAGCATGAAAGACCATCACCTTGCCGTAACCCCCTGCGAGATTCAAAGGGACTCGGGAGTGTCCCTGATACTCGAACTTCGCACATCACTCGATCCATCGTCGCCTTGATCAATCGTATCAGTTTATCCGGGAATCCGTATTCGTGCATAATCTGCCATAGCCAGTGTTGCCACATTTTTATCTGTACCGGAGGCTCAAAAATCTTTTTTATCTGTACCAGACATTCTAAAAATCTGTACCCAAAATCTGTACCAAATTTGTACCACATTTGATTTAAAATCGCTTAAAATACACAAAAAAGGACATTACATTCAGGCTAAACTATGAAAAACACTTAATTTGAGTATACTGTTACCAATTTCTGAACTTCAAAAACGAAATATCAGTATTAAAAGTGTTTTAAATTTGAATTTTTATGATTTTTTCTCAATTTCAAAAAATCTGTACCATTCTGTACCTTTTGCTGAAAATCAGTAATCTGTACCGTGCAGAATCTGTACCAAAAAGTCGAAAAAAATCTGTACTTTTACAGAATAATCTGTACATGTGGCAACACTGGCCATAGCTGTTCTTGATCGGTTGTATCATACGCCGGTTTGAAATCGATGAACAAGTGATGTGTGGGCACGTTGTATTCGCGGCATTTCTGCAACACCTGGCGGATGGCGAACATCTGGTCCGTTGTAGCGCGTTTGCCCAACGCAAAATAGGAAATAGTTCCTAAGGGAAAAAATATCCCTCGATATTTTTTTTAACTGGTGTAGGGGGAGTTTCAAACAAATTAGCTTCCTTTGAAAACTTCTGGTCAGGCTAGGTGCGAAAAATAATCTTGATGCTTTTCACGGCCGTGTAGTTGCTTGGTTAGGTTGTGTAGAATAGTACAGCACGAACGATCGTAATGTGTTTGCCAGTTCGTAATTTGTTTGCCAGTAGACTCTCAAAACATTCCTCAAACACTTCGGATATCAGAGTGTTGAAATTGAGCCGATTTGTAACATCCGTTAAATTAATAGCTTTATGGTCGAATAAGAATCAATCGTGCATTCTTTAACATTGTAATCAGTATGCGACACCAGTTTTTATACACTTCTTCATGAATTGCAGATAGTTGAAAAAAAAACTCATTTTAGCATCGGACTAGTACGCTAGCTTTCGCCTGGTTTAGCTGTGAAGAGGCCTTTTCTTTCAATGATCCTTACATAAATCATAGAATTGACAATACGATCAACCAAATTCGGAAATACTTACGAGCCAAGGATACCTATCTCGTCAAAATCATTCCTACTAGTAGACTAGATCACAGCCTAGTAGTTGAGTTTATCGGTTTTATCTTTCTCTCTTCTTGAATTATTCGATAATTCTCAGAAGATATGGCGTTCAGCCGAGTAGATGAGAATAATCCCTTTGTAATGAATTCTCAATCAATGACCTACAGGCTGATTATTTAGCTCACTCTGAACTTTGTCTATCTTAGTTCCAGCAGGCCACTGAGCTGTATATGTATTTGACCTGCGGTTAAACTATATTTGTACGCTTCCAACTCGTGCGTGATTATCACAGCAGCACACACTATGCTTGTGAGATTTGTACAAATACTTCCAAAATCCACAAAACCGTTCGCAAGTTTCACTCATGAACGGACAACTAAACCATAATCAGCCCGGATAAAGGGTGATACGGTCAAAATTTGGTCACACAATTTTTTTCATAACTTTAGACTGCGTACACCAAAACAGCTGATTTTTGGACCAGTAATGCTACATTATATGTAGCTTATACCATAAAATTTTCATCAAAGTCGATTGAGTATTGGTTGATATATAGACAAAACCATCGACCTACCTTTTTAAAATTTTGTACAAAGGCGCTCCATAGTAAATTTTTGGAAATTTAAGGTCAATAAAGCACAATTTTGATTATAGAACTACCAATACTGCTCCGATTTTTATCAAAATTTTACAGTATAGTACTATTATGAAAATACGTTCTTAGTAAAATTTTGAGCCATTTTGTATGAATACTTTCAAAGTTGTAGCAGTTTGAATATGAAAAAAACTGACCGGGTGCCACTTAAGCAAATATAACTTTGTAACGGCTGGATCAAATTGAATGAAATTTTTACACAACATTTTGATATGCATACTTCACATACAGAAAAATTTTCATTGAAATCAGTTAAGTATCTCTGGCTCTATAAATAAAACAGTAAAAATGTGTGAACCCTCTTTGCACAAAATTTTAAAATTGCAGATCTCAGGGTTCAACAATATCTCCGCAAATACTAGACCGATTTTGATGAAAATTTTATGGTACAAGCTACATATAATGTACCATTACTGATCCAAAACTCAGCTGTTTTGGTGTACGCAATCTAAAGTTATGAAAAAAATTGTGTGACCAAAATTTGACTTGACTTGACAAAATTTGACAAAATTTTACCACCTAAACAAATATAACTTTGTAACGGCTGGTTCAAATTGAATGAAATTTTTACACAACATTTTGATATGTATACTTTACACACAGAAAAATTTTCATTGAAATTGGTTCAGTATTTTTGGCTCTATAAAAAAAGAGTAAAAATGTGTTCTTATTTTTTAATCCTCTTTGTACAAAATTTTAAAATTGCAGTTTTCAGGATTCACAATATCTCCGCAAATACTAAACCGATTTTGATGAAAATTTTATGGTATAAGCTACATATAATGTACCAATACTGGTCCAAAAATCAGCTGTTTTGGTGTACGCAGTCTCAAGTTATGAAACAAATTGTGTGACCAAATTTTGACCGTATCACCCTTTAGGTAACGGAACACTCATTTAGCGTACTTTCAATTATTCGGAGACTTTTCTCTAGGCGAAAAGAAAGGTTGTGGCTCGATTGAAATGTAAGCTAATACTAATCGGGTCTGGTTTATTAAATATCAATTTGGGTTACATTGTGTTCTATTGCGTGTGTGAATGGAATGTGGAGTACAATAGTGTGTTGTGTTGAGAGATATTGAGAGAGCTATTGCAGGTAATATTCATGATAGCTGTCGGTGTAGTGGAGGATCTTTCGGTCGTGGATGCAGGAGCCTGATCGGATGCTGTGGATGTCGCACCGATTGGAGATGCAACACAGTTGAAGCTGGTGATGCTACACTCATAATAAAACGTCGCACAGAAACCGAAACATTGTTCGCTGGTATTAGGTTTCCATACAAAAGCATTGGAGAATTGGTGTGGCAATAGCCGTCGACACTGTTGTCAACCGATGATTCAGTCCTGCTAACAGAGTTAGTACTTCGATCCCCACGAAAACCTTCCCAAATAAGCTGTTCTGAAGAAAAAAACACCTACATTGTTCTCATTATTCGTTGAATTGGTTACCCACCCATTATCCTCCACCACTTGTTCACTAACGTTTGCTTCAATACTGAGGCACGTTACGATGATGTTTATGGCTATCCGTAGGAAGCACGTGGGGTCCAATTTTACAAATAATATCTGGTCAGCTGAGGATACGTCCTCGATGAACAGAAATTTTGATCAATACATGCGCGCAGGATGTGTTATAACTCGAATGAGAACCATCCAAATCATATAATTCCAGACTTGAACGGATCGAGACCAAAAGTGGTCGATCAAAACCAGTTTACTTTATCATGTAGCTGGAATACAATCAAAACGGTGTTTACTCCCGATTGCGAAATGTACTCGAATACAAGTTTATCTCTTCCGCAAACATGAGTAGTTCCACACATTTCGTGACTTTGTACTCATTGTATCGTGGTATGGGAAGCCCTAACTGTTATACGAGTACGATCGATAGTCTCATTACACTATTGGACACGAATATCAAGAAAAACCTTGTACCATTCCTACTTGATGTTTATATACAACTTTATTTAACCAATAGCACTGTGACAGCCTGAGCTGTTCGACGATTAGTATTGTTCAGTCATTCGTTCTCGTCGGTCTTGTCCCGCGAAACAGTGAGTGGCGCGCGCGTAAATTAGGCCACGACTGGTATGCGGAAAGACTCAAACGATGTTGAAGTTCAATCGCGTTAATAACGTCGGCGCAGCATAGATAGACCGAATATGATGACGAAGTGGGCATAGGGTCTTTCAAATTAATAAGGGGCCTAGTTAGCCCGTTTTGTTTCGTGGTTTATTCTTCTATACATAAAATTCCGTAAATTAATAATTAAACGTTCAGTGTTTGGTAGTTATTCGTTTATTTTCCGTGTCTAGTTTAGCTTTTGTAATTCCTTAATAATTAGTTAAAAAAAGAACAATTGTAAATCTTTTTTTTTCCCAACCAGAAGGGGAATGTTACCGAACGGTAACAAATTTGTTTAGTTCTTTACGGTGTGTGAAATTAGGGAAACAGTTTATACGAGTTAGGCTTGAACGGTTGATTTAAAACAAACGCAAGTTTCTTAGAATTGGGTGAAAACGTATATCTGCGGTGGAAAACACAAAAACTGAAGTTGGCTGCGATGCTATAGCGGATATGTGGAACGCCAGAGAATGAACGATATCGATGGACTGGGTGAAGAAAAGGAAAAAAGGGGGAGTAGAATAACGAGAATAACAGCCGCCGTAGAGTGAAGATCCTCGCGAAAGTGGTATCGTCGGACAGTTCGGGCGCACGGTGAATACACCACTATTATCGTTAAATCGCCCCCCCCTTGTGGGGGAAGGGAATGAGCTTCCACGACCAAACGTCCCCGTCCGCCAACGCAAAAGCGGTAGTACAAATACAGTGTCGCTACCCGGCGGCGTCCCAAGCTTTACGAAAAAACACCATGGTGGGGCCACCGCTCGTATGCCGGTCATCCTCCACGAGCCAGCTGTCGTGTTTTGGCCGTACTGCAGGCATTCTCCCGGCAAAGCCCCTCCACTCAACGAATTGCCATTGAAATGTTCATCGTAATGCTGCCGCCACCTCTCGACCACCTCATGCTCGCTCGTGAGAATATTCCCGTGATTGTCTCGGCACATGTCAACTTGTGGCGCAAAGATTCAGCGCGAGCGTTTCAGCTTCTCGTAGAACTTCCGTGAGTTCTTAGTGCGGTACAGCTCTTTCATCTGAGTTCTGCCTGTTCGGCGCCTGTCTATAACGTTCCTCATTCGCCCTCGTACGTTGCAACATTCTCGCCCATGCTGCATTCTTCTCGTTTTTAAACTGATCGCATTCGCCGTCGTTACAGTCGTTTCTGTGATTTGGAGTCGCGTAGCCTAGTGCTGCAGCCGAGGTACTGCAGGGGGTGGCCAAAATGTTTGGGATAGGCAACTTTTTTTCTCCAACAAAAAAATTCAACATGCTGTAACTTTTCATGAAGTGCATCAAAAAATCACAAATTTCGACTGTTTTTCAACTTGTTATATGTGCATCATTGGTACAAATTTGGGCTCGATTGAATAGTTTTTCACGAAGTTAGAACCGTTCGGGTAAAACACTATTTTTTAGACAACTCATTTTTGAACTGTCATATCTCGGAAACCTGTGAACCGAATTGAATGAATTTTTTAACGTTTATCAACAATATATTGATACTTAATACAACGTTATAAAATGTTATATATTTTCACGGTGGATAAAATTATACCGTGTTGAAATTTTAACACATATAGAGGAAAATAAGTCAAATTTACAATACCACACAAAAATTACTAAATGTGTTCTTCCTTTAAGCTAAATTGGCTCTAATATATCTAATCAAAGATAACTTGAGAACAGAAGTGGAAAATCTTTGGACATCAACACTAAATTTTATTGACATGGACGTAAAAAAAGCAATTTTTTCGAGAAAAATCCAAAAAGTGTCTATCCATGATAACTTTTTTCAACGTTCAAAAAGTATCTATGTTTTATTAGTTTGTGAAGCATTTGTAAATTGTTAGTGTACGTTCAAAATTTCATTCAACTCGGTTCACTGGTTTCCGAGATATGACAGCTCAAAAATGAGTTGTCTAAAAAATAGTGTTTTACCCGAACGGTTCTTATTTTGTGAAAAATTAATCAATCGAGCCCAAATTTTTTTTTTCTATGATGGTCCCATTGGGCCACTTTGGTCCCACCACCACCCCATACGCATCATTAGTAGATGGGAGGCTTATTGGACGAGTTATCATTATGATATTTGTTGTGCTTCCTGATTCTCAGATTTTTGTTTTCTTCACTGGCTCCCGCGTATGTCCATCATAATTCATATCAACCTATCTTTAACACATCTTACGCATAATCTCTTGAATGAATGAAAATTGTTTGCCTGTTTGACTTCATCCGGTAGTCTGTTAAACAATTGAAATCCTTTGTAAAAAAGATTATTTTGAGTTCCAGCTTTTCTAAAATTTTGGAGTCGCAGATCCATCGCTGTCCTTGTGTTGTGATTATGAACATCCGTTCCGTACTGAATAATCTCCGTCAAATATCTTGGTAGCAGTCCATTTTTTAATTTAAATATAAACTCCAAGGTTCTAACAGTGAGTCTTTCTTCAACAGTCATCCAATGCAGCCAATCACGCATAGTCGCTGATGGGGTTGTTCGAGTACATCCTAATATGAGCCGCATAGCTTTATTCTGTATTCTTTGCATTCTGCGTTTTTGTCTTCTGTTAGCAAGGAAAAGAACCGTTGGACAATATTCAAAATGTGACGCAACAATCGATTTGTACAGCATTATTTTTGTTTCGACATCTAACAATTGATTGATTCTGTAAATAACACCCAATTTCCGGGCAGCTTTCCTAATTGTGTAGTCCACGTGATCATTGAATGAAAGTTTGTCGTCCACTATTACTCCTAAGTACTTCAAGCTTTCCACTCTTTCAATTTCTTGCTCTTCTAATCGTAACGGTTGAATGTTTCCTTCCATGCTTTTATTAGTAATAACCATATATTTCGTTTTCTTAACGTTCAGCATAAGCTTTTTCAATTTCAACCAATCACTAACTTTGTTCAATTCTGTTTGAAGTTTTCTATAAGCTCCAGCAAAATCCTCGGCGACAATGAATATTACTGTGTCATCAGCAAACATGTTGACTTTTCCATCTGTCATGATCTCCTTGATATCGTTTATGTAAATGATGAATAAAAGAGGTCCCAATACGCTTCCTTGAGGGACTCCTAGCTCAACATCAATAGCACCAGATTTTTTACCTTCATATAAAGTCACTTGTTGTCTGCCTGTCAAATAGCTTTTAAACCACTGTAAGACAGAACCCCTAACACCAATTTTGAATAACGCCCCAACTAACTTTTTTCTGTCTATCGTTTCAAACGCTCGCTTCAAATCTATAAACACTGCTATAATCACATTTTTCACCTCGATTGCTTGTTTCCACTTCAACAGTAACAAATTCAGTGCTGATTCACATGAATGGTTTTTTTCTAAAGCCGGATTGTTCATCAATTAGGATGCTGTTATTTTGGAGAAATTCACACAGTTGTTCTTTAACAATCAACTCCAAGACTTTCTCGTACAGCGGCAGCATATTAATGGGCCTTCGATCCGCAGGATCTCTTGATTGGGATACTTTGGGTAATGGAACTACTAAGGACTTTTTCCACCTAGATGGAAATTCACCTCGCGATAATGATTTATTAATCACACTTAAAAAATCGATCTTAATTGTTTCAAAAGCATCCCATAAAACTCTAGTATTCACATTGTCTATACCCCCACAAACTTTTAACCCTTTTACAACTTTTTCTAATTCAGAACTTGTTACCATATGAAACACACTCCACGATTGTCCATCACGTTGGGGATGCGCGGTACATTCTCCAACCATCGGCACTTCCGGAATACTATTATGAATGGTTCTTACACTTTGTACGAAAAAATCATTCAATTTGTTTGCTTTGTCTGTTACGTCCATTTCTCCGTAGCTTTCTCCGAAGTCAACTCCAGGATCACGACTTTTGACTGGTTGTAACACTTTTTTGAGCACCTTCCATACCTTTATAGGGTCACCTTGGCATTCCTGAATATCCCTCCTGATGAAATCGGATTTTGATTTACGCATTTCTGCAACATACTTGTTTCTTAGCCGCTGATACGATTTCCAAGCAACAGATTCTCCTGTCCTCCGAAATGCAGCATAAGCTCTGTCCCTAGCTTCCTTCATTCTATGCAGTTTTTCGTTGTACCAGGCGCAATCGTTATAAATTTCTATCTGCTTGTCTATCACCATCTCGTTCACAGCGGATTCCAAAGAATTGCTCAGTAGATCTGCGCATTCATCGGTAGTTTCAAGCATATCAAAGTTCTGCATTTTATCCTGTAGTTTGCGACAGAGTTTTTCTTTCGAGTACCGTCTCCAACTCCTAACATTTATCATAGTAGACTGCCGTTGATAATCTCTTGTACTGAAACTCAATCCAATCGTCTCATGGTCCGATATTTTTTCATCCTTTAGATCTATCGCTGATATCCTATCGTCATTTGTAAAAGCCAAGTCTATCATGGTACAACTTCTTGCATTAACTCGCGTGGGAAATTGTACAATTTGTCTCAATGACAGTGAGTCCATAACATTTTTTAGTTCACGCCGGTTACATACCTTCATCCAGTTGATATTGAAATCTCCAATTATCACATTCGTTCGTTTCTCATCAACAACGTTTGGTAGCCAAGAATCTTCAAGATACTGCAGAAATGTGGCGTCACTTGCGTTCGGTGAATGATACTCTCTCTCTCTCTTTTTGGCGTAACGTCCTCATTGGAACAAAGCCTGCTTCTCAGCTTAGTGTTCTATGAGCACTTCCACAGTTATTAACTGAGAGCTTCCTCTGCCAATGACCATTTTGCATGCGTATATCGTGTGGCAGGCACGAAGATACTCTATGCCCAAGGAAGTCAAGGAAATTTCCTTTACGAAAAGATCCTGGACCGACCGGGAATCGAACCCGTCACCCTCAGCATGGTCATGCTGAATACCCGTGCGTTTACCGCCTCGGCTATATGGGCCCTGATACACTGCACCATAAATCACAGACGTACTCCCTATTGTAATATCTATCGCAAGGAACCAATTTCGGAGGCATGCCTCGTTAGAAATTACCTTCTATCTAGTCCCAGCTCGTACATAGCAAGTTATTCCTCCCGTGTGACGCGATGTTGACAAACAATTGATCATATCATACCCTTGCACCATAAACTGATTTAGATCATGATCTTCAGTTAAATGCGTTTCTGTTAGTATAGCCAACACAGGTTTTCGTTTTTTCAATAGTAGCCTAACTTCTTCTATATGGCTACATATTGCTACATTCCCATACAACACCTGCAACGGTGATTGCTATTCACTGTAGTCAACTAATTGCCTTTTTCGCTCTTTCATTTTCAAATACAGAGGGCATCTGTCGCTCCATGCACAATGATTAGTCTCGTTAGATTTGTTACCACTCAAGTTTGATCTCACACAATTGATGCATTTCACGTCAGACGAATTGCATTCTTTTACTGGATGGTCACCAGCACAGCGTGGGCATGCTTGCTTTTTTGCCGTACACTTCCCAACTTTATGATTGAAGCCACTACATCTGTAACACTGAACGACGTCTAGGGCGTCCACCACTTGGCATCGGTCCCAACCACATATTAGTTTCTTTTGCTTCATAACCTTCTGAAAAGTTCTCGCGTCAATCTCAATAATAGCATCATAATTTTCATTCACACCCTTGTCTTTTGTGACAATTTTTTTCAGCTTGAAGTGTTTCACATCCTCCATAACTTCGTTATTATCTATCAATGTTGTTTTTAATTCTTCTTCGTTCATTTCTTCATTGATTCCCACGATCTTCATTGTTGGTTTCAAAGCATCGTTTACTTCAACATCACAATGGTCACATAACTCATTTTCTATTTTCTGCTTCAACTTCATCATAACCGCATTATCCTGCACCTCCACAAGAATGCTCCCGTCTTTACGGGTATGTATGTCCTTAACTTTAAAATTCGATGGTTTGACTTTTTCACTCAGCATTTTTTTAGTATCACAAGCATTTTTTCCGTTTTTGGGTTTAATAATAATTCTCGAGTTCGGTTTCTTCGGTGTTACTGTAGATCTCGCTTTGTTAATTATTTCCAAATTTTTGGATCTACCACTTCTAGGAGTCTCTTCAGAAACTGACACGGATTTACTGTTTTTCACTACATCCGCGAAAGAAGCTTCCTTATTTACATTCACCGTTTCGCTATTGAGCGGCGGCAATGTTGTAGTACTACTAACTGGCCTCGCCTTATTTGTAGAACGCAAATTATACCGGAACGTGTGTACCAATGATGTTTTGATGCACTCTATGAAAAGTTATAGCATGTTGAACTTTTTTGTGAGAGAAAAAAAGTTGTCAATCCCAATCATTTTGGCCAACCCCTGTACATATGGCGGATCTGGTGTCCTCCAAGCCATCTTCAAGTGTAGCTGCGCCAAGCTGCTCTTCCGTTGGTAGGGCTACTGCTAGCTGCTGCGCGTAGTCTTGAGTCACTTCTACGTTACGAAGCTGCGCGATGTCGAGCCGGGGCGTTCGACTTGGACCGTAAAAACCGTCAAAAGTAATGAGCGCATGCATACAACGACTTGGCAATGACCCGAATCAATATTCGCACTGTGGTATGTGTGGACATTGATTATATCCAAGCAGAATTTACCGTCGATTAGAACGTGGTTGATTTGGATTTCTGTTTAATGGTTGGATGATCCCCTGGAGGCATTTTTGTTATCTTTGCAGCGCATAATAAAAACCTAACCGTTAATTTAGCCCGTTAATTTAGGCTCCTCCACAGTATTCTGCGCTAGCCGAGCACCTTCATTAAGCGTCAAACTCGACTTAGCAGAGACAGTGCTCCAGGGGACTGACAACACTATGCACGCAGTGCCAACGTTAGAAGTTCGGTTCCTTCTCCTATCAATTTGTCAGGTGAGGTAGTGGACGGAGCGTTGTTGATGAGGGCTATCAACAAAAATGAGATGGGCTCTCTGCGATGGAGGTGGCTGTGCAGCAGCTTGGCTACATCTTAGACTTTGCGTCCTCGAAGTCCAAAAAAGGATGACCCGTCATTGGATCACAGTTGAGTGGAAAAGGAAGACAAAGTAACCGCCGATGTGCAGGCAGAAGCGTAGGGAAACCAGACCTTGTAGGCGTGGGAGAGCAGGTGCCAAGCGCAAGAAGGGTGACGCACTTGTCATCAAGACCGTACAATGATGTTTCATTGTAGACTTAGATTGTTGTCTAAGTACTTGGACGTTTGTTTCATTGTAGACTTAGACTGTTGTCTAAGTACTTGGACGTCTTGAAGGCGATGCCTAAGCGACGCTAAGCTCGTGGATCTGGGATCCAACTTGTGCAGTATTAGACGTACTCCTGCGGGTGAAATGGTCCTCGAGCTCAAGCGCGACAAGGAGCGCAAGGGCGCCGCCTAAAAAAGTCTGGTGCAAGAGGCCCTTGATTCTGAAGACGAAGAACCTAGATAAGACCGTTGAGGCGAAAAAGCTCGTCACGGCACTGCGGTAACAGTTCGGCTACGGAAGGGCTCAGCAAGGACATAAGTAGTCTTGTTACAACTACCTCTGGCAGACCCCAAGAAGTTCCGTTAAACTAGAGAATCTTAAGGCTGGTCAGTATGCCAACTGACCTTGCGTGAGCCACTGGAGGTTTGTTTCAGGTGTTTGGAACCAGGGCACAAGTCATGGGACTGTAAAGGCCCGTACAGGAGCAAGCTGTGCAGACGATGCGGCGTCAAAGGGCATAAGGCTGCCGGGGTCCATTCACGTGTTCGATTTATTCCGGGAAATCCTTGAACAACAAGCAGCCAACGGGTGGTTCAAGGTACCCGGCTTTCAGAAAAGCCGTAGCGAACAAATCACAGAGCAGGTGACGCAGCTGAACCCGAACCAATATGTTGCAACTCAGTACCTGCTTTGTCGGGCAGTTTCTGACTGGGAGACAGATATCGCCATCCTACTAATTCCGAGTGGGGGACATATATCGCTATCATACCAAATATCCAACGGCAACGGCGATTGGGTCCGGGATACGTCCGAAAAATGGCGGCGATGTGATCGACGGATAAATTCCCCGTCCAAGAATTAGTGTCAACTACCGACGAGAACTTCGTGGTCGCCAAAGTAAACGGACTCTTCTTCTTTATCTTTTATGCGCCTCCACGGTGGTCGATCGAGCAATTCACATAGATGCTGGACTGTATAACAACCGTGCTGACAGGGCGAAAGGCCGGTGGTATAGGGGGTGACTTCAATGCCTGGACCGTGGAATGGGGAAGCCGTTTCACGAACCAGCGGGGTCAGATTCGCGAACAACAGACATCCAACGGATGGTCCAAGGTGTCCGGCCTTTAAAAAAGCCGCAGTGTACAAATCATAGTGCAGGTAACGCAGCTGAACCTGATCCACTGTGACACGGCTCAGCAACTGCATGTCAAGCGGTTTCTGAGTGGGAGACGGATGTCGTCCTCATAGCGGACCCATACTGAGTAGCTGCCAGCAACGGCAACTGGAACGCGGATGGGTCCAGAAAAATGACGACGATATGGAGGACGGGTAAATACCCCGTCCAGGAGTTGGTGTCTACTACCTACGAGCACTTCGCCTACAGTATTGACTACAACAACAGTAGACAGCGGGTGGAGAAAGAGACGGCTAGGCCAACGCCAAGCCTTCAATGGTGGGAGACACCACACTTCGACGAAGAGGTATTCAGGGAGGCGCTCCGCCGTGAGCAAAACCAATTCGATCTCGTGTGTGCGATGCAGCCGTGCCATAGCAAGTCCACCCTAGAAATGAGAGACCAACGGCGCACTAGTAGACTTGTGCTGTGCCTCACTACGGGTAAGGCGGCGGATGCAGCGAGCACGAGCTGAGACAGAGCGAAACGAACAGCGGGTAGCGTTCGCCGCTGTTCAAGTCGTGCTGAAGACTCAGATAAGGGCAAGCTAAAAGGCCTGCTTCGAGGGTCTCTGTCAGAGTGCCAATTTGAATCCGTGGGATGATGCCTACAGGATCGTGATTGCCAAGACGAGAGATGTAATGGCTCCTATAGAGTAATCGCAAGAGGTGTTGGAGGGCATCATCGAGGGGCTTTTTCCGCGTCATGATCCAAGTCCTTGGTCTCCTTTCGATGGACAGCCGGGAACTGGGGCAGGCGATAAGGTGAGGAACACCGATGTGGAACTTGCGAAAATAGCGAAGTCCCTTAGCGTAGGTAAGGGCCCACTTGTAACTAGTGGTGTGTCTGTCTGTCCGAGATTTGTGAGATTTTCGCGGTGTAGTGTTTCGTTTTAAATGTTGATAAAAAATACCAAGAAGATGTTTGGTCAACCGCTGAGCATCACACAATACCACCCACCGCCCACCGGACAACAAGCAGCCACACCACATAGTTCCGCTACTCACCACTAGGCTTCGCAGGCAAGGATAAGGCGGCCATGAGGGGTGGCGTATAAGGAGCCATGATGGGGCGAATTGTAGCAAAGCGGGAAACCCTCGGTCGGAGAGTCTGGATTGGACATGCGCCATTGCTCCACATGATTACCAAACCAAAGCTCAGACAAGTTAGTCGAAGAAGAATTATTCTGAAGAATTAAAAAAGTCAGAAAAAAGTGTACACGAATACGTTTTAGTGAGAGACAGTGGAAGCAGTAGATCAACGGAAAATATCCAGGACCCCTTGTATTTTACCTTGTGTTTTACCTTGGTGAAGTCCGTAGAGTGCGCGTAGTCGACCGAGACCCTTGCGTGGTCCTACCGCCTCTCAGTCAACCGCAGTTCTCGAACCCTACACCCGAGACTGCAGAAGTAGGTCGCCTATCCTGCTGGATAGAACCGCCCATCACCGTGCCGTTACCCGACGGTGAGTGAGCGCCGCCATTTTGCCTGGAGCTTTGCGGCATCGTCAAGTTAAGACCGCGAACGCTCGGCAGTTGAAGCCAACGGAAGGGAATCAAGCGAGAGAGAAGGAAGTGAAGCCAACGTAGCGTCGCCGGTCGAGAGGAGCGAGCCAACGACGAAGAAGGAAGGTGGAAAGGAGTGGTTGCGGAACGAAGAAGGGGCCCCGCCGACCGTAAAGGGAAGAAAGTAGACAGTAAGGTAGGAGATAGGCTGTAAGGAAGTGGGGGAAGGACGAATAAAGGTACCTGTGTGCAAAAGTTTGAATAAAGTGCGAAAAGTGTATTGCAATCCGGAGTTCAGGTGTTTTCTTGGTCGCGGTGAATCAAGCGCGTATGCCGACCCTGAGGCAGTTGTAGAAGGGGGTCTCATTGATGCCGGATAGGGGGAGGCCCCATTAGTTACACACTTCCGGACGGAGTTCCTAATCTGGCTTTAAAATTAGCTATTGCAAAGGCTCCCGAGATGTTCAGGTCTGCTATGCATAAATGCCTGGACGAGGGAGTTTCCCAGATGCTTGGAAGAGGCAGAGCCTGGTTCTATTGCCAAAGGCGGGGAAACCATCCGGAGACCCGTCGGCATATATATCAATGTACTTGATTGACACGGCGGGGAAGGTGCTCGAAAAGATCATCCTCAATAGAATGTTGAGGTTCACCGAGGGCGAAAATGGTCTTTCGAGCAACCAGTACGGCTTCCGGAAGGGGAGGTCTACCGTAGACGCTATCTTGTCGGTTACAAAAACCGCCGAGAAGGCACTCGAGCCTAAGAGGAGAGGAATTCGCTTCTGTGCGGTAGTGACTCTGGATGTAAGGAGTGCGTTCAATAGTACCAGTTGGTCTGCTATTGCCGATGCGCTCTTGCTTCTGGGGATACCGGGGTACCTGTACATTCTCGAAAGCTACTTTCAGAATCGTGTACTAGTTTACGACACGGAAGTGGGTCGTAAGTGCTTTCACATAACCTCAGGAGTCCCGCAAGGTTCCATCCTGGGTCCGGTGTTATGGAATGTCATGTACGACGAGGTGTTGAGGTTAGAGTACCCAGTGGGAGTGGAGATTGTCGGATTTGCCGACGACATTACGCTCGAAGTCTACGGTGAAACTATCGAGGAGGTGCAGTTGACTACCGACTAGGGATGCCAGATGATTTTTTGAAAAATCTGTATCACATTTTTCAAAAATCTGTACCCCATACAAAATTTGGGAGAAAAATCTGTATCCCATACAAAAATAAAATGGCCTCTCTAGCTCAGAAATCTGTATTTCATATAAAACCAAATCTGCACGCATGCTCAAAAATCTGCATAATACAAATAAATCTGTATATATGGCATCCCTGCTACCGACTACTCGATCAGGGTTGTGGAGGCGTGGATACGGTCCAGGAAACTGGAGCTGGCTCACCACAAGACTGAGGTGACGGTTGTTAACAACCCGAAGTCGGAGCAGCAGACAGAGATCAGTGTAGGTGAGTGCACTATCCTGTCAAAGCGCTCCGTCAAACACTTCGGTAGCCACGTCGAATATACCTGTAAAAGAGCCTCCACAGCTATTGCGGCACTGTCCCGGATGTCCAATAGCTCTGCGGTGTACGCCAGTAAGCGCAAGCTTCTGGCTAGTGTGGCTACGTCCATACATAAGGTATGGCGGTCCGGCGTGGGACACTGTGCTAAGTACTGAATGCTACCGTCGGAAGCTGGAAAGTACTTACAGGCTTATGTGCTTGAGGGTTGCGAGTGCGCACCGTACCGTGTCACACGACGCTGTCTGCGTCATTACTGGTAAAGGTGCCTATCAGCATCCTTATCAGTGAGGACATGGAGTGCTTCGAAATGCGCGGCACAAGAGGCATACGCAGGACTGCCAGGATGGCCTCTATGGTCAAATGGCAGAGGGCATGGGACAGTTCCACCAAAGGAAGGTGGACCCATAGGTTGATACCGAGGGTAGATAGTTGGATTAATAGGCGCCATGGGGAAGTTACATTCCACCTGACACAGGTCCTTTCAGGTCATGGTTGCTTCCGACAGTATCTACACCGTTTCGGGCATGCGGATTCTCCCGAATGCCCGGTATGCAATGCTTTAGAGGGAACGGCGGAACACGTTTTGTTCGTGTGCCCGCGTTTTCGCACAATGCGTGACCGCATGCTTGCCACATGCGGGGAGGACACAACTCCGGACAATTTGGTCCAGAGGATGTGTAGGGATGAGTTAAACTAGAACGCCGTTTCAACGGCTATCACCCATATCGTCTGGGAGCTACAGAGGAGGTGGCGCGTGGACTCGGAGAATGGCTAGTTCAGATGCAGTACAAGAGGTGGTCCAGGGGTTCGGAGTCGGCTTCGTAGGTCATACCGGTGCCCTGAGGTCGAGATCGACCCTTACAGCGATTAAGTGGCCGCAGAGAGGAAGTCCCGATAGTGCTGCTGTCGTGGCGTCGGTCTACTGGGTTGGATCCGAGCCTGCGGTTGGAAAGGGGTCCCCGGCAAGGGTCGGGGCAGGTGGAGACCCTGCTATCAGAACATGTGATCGGGCCTGGAGGGTAGTGATACCCTTGCCTTCAGCAGGTCAGATCCGGTTACACGTGGGCATCAGCTCTTGATGTCTGCAAAGCAGTTGGGCGCGGACGGGGTTGACCCTGCTCGCCTTCCGAGGACAAAGGGAGTGGCGAGGACCACTCGGGAAACTGGCTAAGCGCCAGCATGTTACCGTGATGGACTCTCCAGAGCGAGTCATCGATGTTCGTTGCTGCAGGCTACGCAGCTAACCTTGAGGGTGCGATGTGCACTAGTCCCTTTCTGAAGCAATACCTTCTTGGTGGTTTCGGAGAGACGTAGAGACCATAGGAATGTGTTTAGTGGGTACGAGGAGAGAGTAGTCCTGGTTTTTACTATTGTTGTACAAGACGGCCTCAGCCCCACACTACCCTATCCTTGATGTTAGGGTGTCTGTTTGCAGATTATCCCCCTGTGGTTTAGAAGTAAAACAAAAGAGGTGGTGTAGGGATGAGTTTGGCTGGAATGCCGTTCAAAGGGTAGGATCTACTGATGAGGAGGCGCGTGGACTCAGAGAATGGCTAGTTCAAACGCTATACAATGGGTGGTCTAAGTGTTCGGAGTCGGCTACGTAGATCATACCGGTGCATTGCGGTCGAAATCGATCCTTACAGAAGAAGTCGTCTGTCTGTCAAAAGCGCCAAAAACCCCGGTGATAAAATTAATAAAAGAACAGCACATTCAAATTCCGAAAAGACGTGCCCATGCTTGCCGTTATCAATCCTCCAGCATATCCGAATCATGTATTATTGTTTTTGCGCCGATTATTCCTTTTCTGCCTTCATTTCCGCAAACCAATGGACTGCGGCGCGGCACGGTGGCTGCTGTGGAGTGCGCTTTCTTTGGACCGCGTGCGACCCGTCATCGCCTGTGTGCTCGGCTCCGTTTCTTCCTTAAATACAAGCCTTTATTTATCCAACAATCAGAAACGGCATCGGCTTCGCAACCACTAACCAAAGCGGCGTCGGTGGTGTAATGGTAAGCGTGGTTGCCTCTCACCCCAGTCGGTCTAGGTTCAATCCTAGTCGACGCCGTCGGTATTTCTGAGACAAAAATATCTGATCACGCCTTCCCTCGGATAGGAAGTAAAGCCGTAGGTCCCGGCCCATGTGTTGATGGGTTCGATATGTAGGGTGTCAGGTGTGTGTGTGGATGTCTCCCTGACCGTCCGTGTTTAGGCTTAGTACCAGAAATAGGCGGACGTTAAACTAGAGCTGATGCCGAACGGTGTCGGCTCGCCAGAAATAAGAAGAAGAAGAAGAACCACTAACCAATGGACCAATACAATGGTAATAGGCGCTGGGTGGTGGTGGTGGCGGCATTCAGCATTCGGCATCGGCGAGATAACTAAAGGGCCGCACTACTGGGGCTGCTTAATTTGATTACATACATCGCACCCCGGCTGGCAACAGTTTGCCCTGCGTCGTCCGGGCGGGCGGACGACTGATGAAAGCCGGGGAGGACTATAATTTGCTCACGCGTTCATGAAATCCGTGTTGCCCTCGGTCGCCGTCGTCGTCGGTGGAGTGGATATGGTTGGAGGTAGGGTAGGTTATCCTGATGTTTTGCCAGTGACTGGAATCGTGGTTATTCAAGCCGATCCCGGCCGGTGGAGTGGGGAACTTCTTGGTCGACGAGCGTCATGATGAGGCAGAACAACGCGGATAAACTTGGGGAAGTCCTTCGGCGAAAACTTGTTCATCGTTCTCGGGTGCATTTTCCACGCTCTTTGAGCGATAACTTGCGGTGAAGTGGCGACTTACATGGGAAGGGTGTCTTTTCCATGGTTCGCAGGATTAAAGGATTTATGAGGTAGGATATTTTAAAACAGGACGAAAGCTATTGCGGGTGGGAATTGAAAAACTCGCATCATTTGCCATAAAAAGTTATAATTTGATTATGTTATGGTATTTCAATCTCACTTTCTGCAGTATCTCAAACTCTAAAAGAGAGCAATTTGTATGTATCTTAAATCTGCAATTTTACAATATTATTTCTAAAGAATTAATGTTCTATGTTCATGCTCAAAACTGAATCTAGGATATGCTCAAACGAAAAAAAAAAACTTATTATGTCTCAAGATCTTGACTTGAACCTGATCCATGGTGAAATCCCGTCTGCTACGTTACTCTCGGCATCCAAAATCAGCAGGACTTCCTAGTCAATTAGTGGGTGGCAAACCACCGCATCGACTTCTGGTCTTTGCACTGCATCACTGACTGTGCGCTACTGACACAATCTCCGACAGCACGCGGGAAGCTGCAAACAAAGGATTCCCCTGTCTCGGCAGGATAATAAGACCCAATATGTTTGCTTCCTCATTCGTCCATCTCTATCGCTCTGTAGGATTCCTTTTGCCGGTGTCATGTTCCACATAGCGGCATTCCGAACCTGTCGTCACATTATTTATCACCATTGTAACTCTATGTGTTCTCATGTGAGCCCCGCTGCCGCTATTCATCATCAATCGTGCTGTGTGACGCACTTGGGACACTTTTCTAGCATAGACGTCGAACGAGGAACTCACATTCAGAGAGGTCCGTTTGTTCGAACTGGCAAATATCGGCCATGCAAAGACCACCATCGTGGAAGACGCAACAAGGCCAAGGGTCTAGTATGTTTAAAGAAAATGGGGTAAAATGCACTTCCTAAGAAATATTGACACCAGAACTCATTAATATATAGTAACAACAGTCACAACCACAACAGGTCACATTAGCAAATCTTTCGATCACTCATATTTGGACAAAAATTAGGATGCAATCAACGACTCATCTTATACCCATTCCCCGTAGTCACAGTAGGATCATTTCGTGGCAGGTTATTTCCATCCTTTTATGTTCTGATATTTTCATTCCACCAGTGGCAGTGGCATTCTCCGGCCGAGCCGAGCGTCGAACTAGGAATCGATCCGGAAGAATCCACCAACAAAAGGAACCAGAAACGAGATAATTAATGGCTTTTCGATGCTGCGGAGGAGATGAATCAGGTCCTATCCTATGTAGTCTTTTGTACTTGACGCAATCGACATGTTGCCGGTAGTCCATCCGTCGCGTCGTCGGTTTAGCTACTGGAGTTTGTCGGTTTGGTTACAATCAAATGTTTCTTATGTTTTCTGGTTCTGCCACCGACAAGAACAATCCCGAAAATTTTGGCCCAGTCATGCCGAAAGAAGATCGTTTTCTTGTTGCGGTGTCAAGCGGTTGGATGAAAGCATGCGATGGAATTAATTTATTTGATTGGATCGAAGAAGCATAATCTTCGGGTGAGAGTGTTAATGGGTTTTAGATATTTTGTTAACCTACGGTTCCGCCTCTGTGAACGATAAATTAGAAATAGATAATTAACTGTGGTTGCATACTGCTTTAAACCAACTGTAATTTTCGAATACTGGTAAATAATAATTCTGGGAAGAATTGATTATTTACTTCGATGAGCAAGTTTTGGTAACATAGAAACTTCCAAACAATTTCAGAATCATTACCCAATTATTTGACGTAAAATACCATGTTCAAACCGAAATGTTTGAATAATTTTCAAACAAGAACTTAGAACGTCCATTTAACATTCAAAAATTATTGTTAAATCCATGACATTAGTTTTACTGAAAAAAAAATAAAAATAAATCTGCACGTGATTTTTAAGATTATGTTGTTTTTTTTTTTACCTCAAGGGCCTATGGCGCACCAAGGAAAGCTCCACGGCGCATCAGGACTCGGCGGTGCATAGTTTGGGAAGTACTGCCTAAAGGAACTCCTGGAAGAATTCCTGCAGGAATACCTGGAGGAAACCCTGGAGGACTCCCTGGAAAAATTCCTGGATGAATTCCAAGAGTACACCCTGAAAGAAATTCTGTAGAAGTCCTGGATGAATACCTGGAGGATTCCCTAGAGGTATTCTGGGAAGAATCCCTAGATAAATTTCTGAAGAAACCTCTTGAGGAATTCCTGCAGGAATCCTTAGAGAAATTTCTGGCGAAATTCTTGGAAGAATCCCTAGAGTAACTTCAGGAAATATGTCTAGAGGAATTCCAGGAGGAATCTCTGAAGCCGTTTTTGGAGGAACCTCAGGAGGAATGCCTGGAGGAACTTCTGGACAAATTCCTGGTGGAATCTCAGGAGGCAATCCTAAAGAAATTCCCAGAGGAATTCTTGGGGAATTTCCTTGAAACTATCGAAGGAAGAATTCCTGGAAGAATCCCTGAAAGAATTCCTCGAGTAATCTCTAGAGGAATTCTGAGAGGACTTGTTGAAGAAAGTTCTAAAGGAATGCCTAGAGGAATCCTAGAGGTATTTTTGGATGAATTCCAGGAAGAATTCTTGGAGGAATTATTGAAGGCATTCTTGGAGGAATTTCTGCGAGAATTACTATAGGCATCAACGGAGAAATTCCTGGACTGGACGATTTTGTTGAAGAATCCTTAGAGGAATCCCTGAAGGGATTCTTGGTTAATTTATTGAGGAATTCCTGGTGGAATTTCAAGAGGAATCCACAAAATAATTTCTGGAAAAATCATTGGAGGAATCTCTGGAGGAATCCCTGACGGATAAATTCTTTAAGGAAATCCTGGAGGAACCTCTGCATGAGAAATTCCTGCATGAAACCCTGTAAGAATTCCCGAAGGAATCCCTGGGAAAACTCCTGGAGAAATTCCTGAAGAAATTCCTGAAAGAATTTCTGAAGCAAAATCCAGGAGGATTTCCTAGAGAAACTCCTGGAGGAATTGCTGTAGAAATTATCGAAAAAAAAAATCCTACAGGAATTCTCGGAGAAATTCCTGGGGTGATTCCTGGAGAAGTTTTTGGAATTTCCAAAGGAGTCCCTGCAGAAATGCCTGGATGAAATTCTGGTGGAATGCCTGGAGGAACATCTGGAATAAGTTTTGGATAAAATCCGAGAGGAATTCCTGGGAAAAAAATCTGAAGGAATCACTGGAAGATTTCTTGGTGGATTTTTGAAGAAATCCTTTGAAGGAATTCCTAGAGGAATCTGAGGAGGAATTCATGGAAAAATTCTTGGAATAATTCATGGATAAACTCCGGGCGGAATTCCTGGGGACATTGAAGGAATCCCAGGAGAATTTCCTGGAGGACCACCTGCGGTAGAAATTTCTTGAGAAATTCCTAGTGGAATTCTTCATTGTATATCTGGAGGAGTCGCTGAATGAAATCCTGAAGAAATATCTGGAGGAACTCTTAGAGTGATCCTTAGAGGATTCCCTAGAACAATTTCTTAAGGAATGCCTGGAGGAACCTTTGGAGAAATCCCTGGAGACATGTCCGTAGGAATCTCTAGAGAAATTCCTTGACAACTTTCAAGAGGAAAACTCCCTGCATATATACTATAAGAAAACCCAAGAGAAATCCCTGGAAGAATTCTTGGAGCATTTTCTTGAACAATCAGAATTCTGAAAAAAATCCATGAAAGAATTCCTGGAGTAATCCCTGGAGGAATCTCTAGAGGAATTCCTAGAGGAATCTTTAAAGGAAATCGTAGAGCAAACCCAGTAAGATTTCATGAAGAAATTCAAGGATCGATTTCTGAGGAAATTCCAGAAGGAATTTCGGAAGCAATCCCAGAGAGAAGTACCGTAAACCGGGGTGAAATTGATCATTCGGGTACTACATTGTAATTCCATACTAGGAACTCTAAAGCGTCATAATGATCTTAAACTTTTTACGTCGTCTGGTTCGTAGATGTCTAGAGATCAGTGTAGACTTTTATTTTTTCAGAAAAAAGTTAGTTTTGCCTTATTTTTTTAGGAATTTGCTATGTATTTCTCATTTTGCTGAAATCATTGCTACTAAACAATCGATTGCTAATAGGACTTCCCGTAAATTCTATGTTTTAACATTTTTGTGGAGCCTTGGTTGGGAAGTTTTTTAGCTAATCAGAACATGAAAAAGGTCATTTTATGATGAAATATTCATTAATTGTGATAGAAATCACTTATTTCAAACGAAATTGCCTACCATTAGGCGTCTAAGGGAAAATTCCAAATTTAGTTTTGCATTTAAAGTATTAAATTCATTGATTGTAAGATTTTAAACGCGTTATTCGGTTTTAGAAGAGCAAAATTAAGCGGAGAAGGAAATTTTCCTTTCTAATCAATGTTTAATTGTATAATGATCAATTTCGCCCCAAAGTGGCATTTTCAATTTTTTGATATTTGGAGTTATTTAACTTAAAGTTTAAATTAATTGAACAAAATTCTGTCACATGGTTCCATGGAGATTCACTGGGTACTGGTTTTACAGAAATTATTTTGGCCATATTTGTATTGGCACTGATGTTATCCGCAAAACTTGTTTTAAAATGATCAATTTGACCCCGGACTACGGTACTGAAGAATCCGCTGAATTTTCTGATGAAATCCTTCAGGTATCCTGAAAATGGTGCGTACAGAAACTCTTGGAGGAATCCCTGTAGCAGTTCCTGAAAGAAATGCTTGTGGAATTCCCGGAGAAACTCCAGGAGGAGTGCTGGAAGCAATCCCAACAAGAATTCCTAAGAGAAACTGTTCCCGGAAGAAGTCTTGGATTAATTTCTGGAGGAGTTCTTGAAATAATTCCAGAATGGATTCCTGAAGGAATCCCGAGAAGAGTTCTGGGAGGCATTTTTAAAATAATCCCGGATTTTGTTATTAATAGCCTCATAGAAGGAGTTCTCGGAACAAGGTGTTTGCCGAACTGTTATGGAGGAATTTTTGAAGGTATGGGTAGGCGGGGCATAATGAGCATCTTGTTTTTTCACTGTAATTCTTCGAATTTTCAAAACAAATTGCTTGATTGTAGCTTTATTAACTAAAATCCAATGAATTGATGACGAAACATTAGTCAAAAAAGCCGTTTACCTTGAAAAGTTAATCAAAATTCGTAAAGTGGTCATGCACCGGGAAAATATTATAAGAATCAGGTGACCTAAAATAAGGTTTTGGGAATCGAAATAACAATTTTGTGGGTATCTGGGCCAATGAAATATATTCGTAACAATTTTCAACTAATTGTTAGATTATTTTGTTGAAAAAATATGCTTCAAAGAGTTGGTAGTAGGGTGGGGCAAAATGAGCAACTGGTGAAACAATTTTGAAAATGGTAAACATCTTCAACCAACGAATTTTTATTTTGGTTTTCTTTGTTTTGATGCATATAGTAAGGTTTTGCCATTAACTTTCAATTTATTAGCTTGAAAATGTCAGTATCTGTATATCATCACCGTTTAAAAATTCCTCAATAGTAGACTCTTTGGAACCCCATAGTTCCCTACAAATAACCCCGTAATCCCTTCAAATTCTCATTGATTGTTGCCAGTATGCTTTATCATTGACAAGAATAGTCAATTAGCATTTGATTGTGTACAAAACTGGGATTGATCATCCTGCCCCACCTAGGGTGCTCATTATGGCCCACCCCCAAAACGCAACTCGCGATTTTATACGTTTTTAAAAACATAAAATTTTACAACATTTATAACTTTATTCGGAATTTCAACGATTAGCTTTTGTCAGTATGAGTATTGAACGTCAACATTACACATCGATTGCACTTAATTTACTGGATTTGGTGGTAAAATGCTTAAGCTGCTCATTATGCCCCACCTACCCCTATTTTTGAAGAAACCCCATGCGGAATCCCAGAGGCAAACCCATGAAAATTCCTCAGGGAATCTCAGGAGAGCCATCTTACCGAATTCCTGGAAGAATTTCTGAAAGAATCCCTGGATAATCTTAAGAAATCCATGTCTGCAGTGATTTCTGGACGAACTATTGAAGAAATACTTGGATGGACTCCTGGAGGATTTTTTGCATAGTTTTTAAGCAATTACTAGATTATTTTTCTGAAACAATTTCTGGAACACATTCCTGCAGAAATACTTCGAATAATTCCGGATGAAATTATTGAAGCAATCTCTAACAAAATTTTGGAAGGAATATGTACCTATATGGAGAATTCCCTGAAGAAATTTCTGAGGGAACATCTGCAGAAATACCTCAAATGACCTGTGGAGAAATTCATGGACGAAACCACGAAAACAGCACTGGAACAATCACTGGAGGAACCTATAAAAATTCAGGACAAATCGCTGAAGTAATGTCAGATGGAATCCCTAGATGAATTCTTGAAGGAATCTCTGTAGGAATCCATGATGGAATCACTGCAGCAAGCTATGAGAAATTCCTTTACAGATAAAAATAACGAGGATTACACGTCATGTAAGCTTCATTTTAGTCATGTAAACTTCCAATTATGATGGTTTACACGATATATCATGTAAATTTGTGTTTTATGTTATAACTCTGAGTCATGATGACATGACACATGACATATAATGGAAATTTACATGTTAACTTCTGGGAAATCACGTTTGCACGACTTTTTTGCACGATTTTTTCGAAGTTACGTGACTTCTTTTTACACGATTTTGGTAATTTGCGGAGAGCAAATCGTGTAAAAAAATTTCCTTTGGATTTTATTTTGCGCGTCTTCTCGAAGCTACGCAAAATTTTTTTACACGAACTTTTTTTTGCACGGACGCACCCATCGCGTAAAAACAGAATTGAGCATATGCGCATTGGTTGTAGGACAAAAGGTCGAAGGTCAAAAGGTCGAAATTGAAAAAAAAAACTAGGATAAAAGGTCGAAAGGTCGAATTGAAAAATGGATGAAGCGGAACAATGACGATGATACAGAAGATCAAAATAACCATAAATCTTTTCTTTCCTCTTCCTTCTTATTTTACATTCTCACTGCATATTTTCAACTTAGTGTTCTTTTAGCACATTCGCAGTTATTAATTGAAGGGCTTTCTTTGCCTGTCATTGTATGAATTTTTATATTATTTGACATGCATACATTATTCCTAAGAAGTCGACAATATTTCCTGACCGGAACGGGAATCCAACCTTTAATTACAGTGGGTTTTTATAATAGTTGGCGTTTTCCTAGTACTAGTTTGTTGTAGAATGTATGATTCATTTGAACAATTATTGGCGTATACTACTATTAATTTCTTTTATAGAATTTACCCTTTTTTCAAAGATAAGCTGTTCTTTCTAGTAATGCTTTTTGGAAGTTATTGACATTATCACTATAATTTTTTTAAATACAATTTTGCCTTCTTTTAAACATAGGCTTTTCTTTGTAGTAGTGCTTCTTGACATTTTTTGTCTACTTACTAATAATATACTCGTTTCTAAAATTTTGCCTTTTTTTGAAAAAAAATGGTCGTTATTTCGAGCTATACTGTCACAGAAAGCTAAGGGCACGGTAAAGGCTGGGTATGCTGCGCAATTCAGATCCCATTGTGATCCACTAGCCTCTGCCCAGCAACTCCTATCCCTACCTCCACGCGGTACCGGCCGGAAACTATGAGCAACCTTAGGGAAGATCGGGTAACCAACCCCGGTGGGAACTTTGGTCGTAGGCTGACAGGGAAGGGGGGGTTTGCTTCGGCAAACCTGAGCGTCTGTTCTCCAGGAGGAGCGGCTCACAACAGCGTCTGATCCCCATGTTAGGGGCGGCTGATCTACGTCCGAGTGCCAGGGAAGGACTCTAAGCTCAACTGTGCACTATGGTCCTCCGGAAAGTAGGGGGTTGGTGTCAGGCCCTACGAGCCAGCCGTAACGGAAAATCAGCAACAGAATAATACGAACCGAGACCAACGGCAACGACCCCAGCGAACAAAAAGGACTTGCGATTGGAAACTCGGTACGTGGAACTGCCGATCTCTCAACTTCATTGGGAGCACCCGCATACTCGCCGATCTACTGAAGGACCGCGGGTTCGGCATCGTAGCGTTGCAGGAGGTGTGTTGGACAGGATCCATGGTGCGAACGTTTAGAGGTAATCATACCATCTACCAGAGCTGCGGCAACACACGCGAGCTGGGAACAGCTTTCATCGTGATGGGTGATATGCAGAGGCGCGTGATCGGTTGGTGGCCGATCGACGAAAGAATGTGCAGGTTGAGGATCAAGGGCCGATTCTTCAACTTCAGCATAATAAACGTGCACAGCCCACACTCCGGAAGTACTGATGATGACAAGGACGCATTTTACGCGCAGCTCGAACGCGAGTACGACCGCTGCCCAAGCCACGACGTCAAGATCATCATAGGAGATTTGAACGCTCAGGTAGGCCAGGAGGAGGAATTCAGACCGACGATTGGTAAGTTTAGCGCCCACCAGCAAACGAACGAAAACGGCCTACGACTCATTGATTTCGCCGCCTCCAAAAATATGGCCATACGTAGCACCTTTTTCCAACACAGCCTCCCTTATCGTTACACCTGGAGATCACCACAGCAGACGGAATCTCAAATTGACCACGTTCTGATTGACGGACGGCACTTCTCCGACATTATCGACGTCAGGACCTATCGTGGCGCCAACATCGACTCCGACCACTATCTGGTGATGGTAAAACTGCGCCCAAAACTCTCCGTCATCAACAATGTACGGTTCCGGCGACCGCCACGGTACAACCTAGAGCGACTGAAGCAACCGGATGTCGCCTCAGCATACGCGCAGAATCTCGAAGCCGCGTTGCCAGACGAGGGCGAACTCGATGAGGCCCCTCTAGAGGACTGCTGGAGTACAGTGAAAGCAGCCATCAACGACGCAGCCGAGAGCACCATCGGGTACGTGGAACGGAATCGACGAAACGAATGGTTCGACGAAGAGTGCAGAACGGTTTTGGAGGAGAAGAACGCAGCGAGGGCGGTAATGCTGCAGCAAGGGACTCGACAGAACTTGGAACGTTACAAACAGAAGCGGAAACAGCAGACCCGCCTCTTTCGGGAGAAAAAGCGCCGCCTGGAAGAAGCGGAGTGTGAAGAAATGGAACTGCTGTGCCGTTCCCAAGAAACACGGAAGTTCTATCAGAAACTCAACGCATCCCGCAACGGCTTCGTGCCGCGAGCCGAAATATGCAGGGATAAAGACGGAGGCCTCTTGACGGACGGACGTGAGGTGATCGAAAGGTGGAAGCAGCACTTCGATCAGCACCTGAACGGCGTGGAGAACGTAGGCACGGGAGCCCACGGCAACGGAAGGAACGACCGTGCCAGTGCAGCGGAGGACGGAAATGAACCAACTCCCACGCTGAGGGAAGTTAAGGATGCCATTCACCAGCTCAAAACCAACAAAGCAGCTGGTAAGGATGGTATCGCGCTGAACTCATCAAGATGGGCCCAGAAAAGTTGGCCACCTGTCTGCATCGGCTGATAGTCAGGATCTGGGAAACCGAACAGCTACCGGAGGAGTGGAAGGAAGGGGTAATCTGCCCCATTCACAAGAAAGGCGACCATTTGGAATGTGAGAACTTCAGGGCGATCACTATTTTGAATGCTGCCTACAAAGTGCTATCCCAGATCATCTTCCGTCGTCTGTCACCTAAAACAAATGAGTTCGTGGGAAGTTATCAAGCCGGCTTCATCGACGGCCGGTCGACAACGGACCAGATCTTTACCGTACGGCAAATCCTCCAGAAATGCCGTGAATACCAGGTCCCAACGCACCACTTGTTCATCGACTTCAAAGCGGCATACGATAGTATCGACCGCGCAGAGCTATGGAGAATCATGGACGAAAACGGCTTTCCTGGGAAGCTGACTAGACTGATTAAAGCAACGATGGACGGTGTGCAGAACAGCGTAAGGATTTCGGGTGAACTATCCAGTTCATTTGAATCTAGACGGGGACTACGACAAGGTGATGGACTTTCCTGCCTACTATTCAACATCGCCCTGGAAGGTGTTATGCGACGAGCCGGGCTCAACAGCCGGGGAACGATTTTCACAAAATCCGGTCAATTTGTGTGCTTTGCGGACGACATGGACATTATCGCTAGAACATGTGGAACGGTGGCAGAACTGTACACCCGCCTGAAACGCGAAGCAGCAAAGGTCGGACTGGTGGTGAATGCCTCAAAAACAAAGTACATGCTGGTAGGCGGAACCGAACACGACCGGATCCGTCTGGGTAGTAATGTTACGATAGACGGGGATACTTTCGAGGTGGTGGAGGAATTCGTCTACCTCGGATCCTTACTGACGGCTGACAACAACGTGAGCCGTGAAATTCGGAGGCGCATCATCAGCGGAAGTCGGGCCTACTACGGGCTCCAGAAGAAACTGCGGTCGAAAAAGATTCACCCACGCACCAAATGCACCATGTACAAAACGTTAATAAGACCGGTAATCCTCTACGGGCACGAGACATGGACCATGCTCGAGGAGGACCTACAAGCACTCGGAGTTTTCGAGCGACGCGTGCTAAGAACGATCTTCGGCGGTGTGCAGGAGAACGGTGTGTGGCGGAGAAGGATGAACCACGAGCTCGCTGCACTTTACGGCGAACCCAGCATCCAGAAGGTGGCCAAAGCCGGAAGGATACGGTGGGCAGGGCATGTTGCAAGAATGCCGGACAACAACCCTGCAAAGCTGGTGTTTGCAACGGATCCGGTTGGCACAAGAAGGCGTGGAGCGCAGAGAGCACGATGGGCGGACCAGGTGGAGCGTGACTTGGCGAGCATTGGGCGTGACCGAGGATGGAGAGCGGCAGCCACAAACCGAGTATTGTGGCGTACTATTGTTGATTATGTCTTGTCTTAATGATGTGGAACAAATAAATGTATGTATGTCACAGAAAGCATTTAAAAAAAAAACTCGCAATATTTTCTTCAAAGTGACAAGGAGATTTTCAATTTGGTGTCCAAGTACTCGCCCAGCAACATTTCAGATCATGTAGCAGGAATCGCATTAGTCCTTAAGAGTTTTTAAATTAGCATAGATATTACTATATGAAGCAATGAATTCAATAAATAAGTAAATTATTTCAAATCATGCTTTTATGTTGTTTTTTTTATTTTTTTTGTAGTAACATATTTACAGCTATTGGCATGACTACCATTAGTTTTTCCTATATAATTTTACCTTCTTTTAAACATAAGCTGTTCTTTCTAGTAATGCTTTTTGATATTTTTGGCGAACTGACTAATAATATAATTGTGTATAATATTTTTACTTCTTTTAAAAATATGTCGTTCTTTCTAGTTATACTATCACAGCAATTATTTTAAATTTGATTTTAAATATGTCCAAAGAAGGCTCCTACAAAGATTTACTTAAATATCAAAAGATGTGAAGATCAACGTTACGTTTTATTTTTTTTAATAACCTCTACTTCAATGTACTTATAAGACATTGCATTTTTGATGCTTTATACGTAATTTTTCTATTCGTTTTGACCATTTCTTTTTTTTTTCATCTAAAAACTCATATGGATTATGAGTGACGCAATGCGAAAAATATTTATGGAGTAAATCATCGTGCTGCAGGTACTTGAATAAGTTTGAAATCCGCTTTTCGTACCTAACGTATCCTGGCCTTTCAGTTTTATTACTAACTACAGCCTTCGAGCCTTTGACCTTCCAACCTTCTTCCTCCCGACATTTGGCCTTGCTATTTTTTTATTTTGACCTTTCGACCTTTTCACCCTTCGACCTTTCGACCTTTTTTCCCTGTTGTTTTTGTGTTATTTCGACCTTTCGACCTTTTAACCGCTTGTCATTTCGACGTTTCGACCTTTTGTCCTAGCTATTTTTTTATTTCGACCTTTCAACCTTTTGACCCTTCGACCTTTTGACCCATCGACCTTCTGCCCCTTCGATCTTTCGACTTTCGACCTTATGACCTTCGACCTTATGACCTCCGACCTTTTGACCTTCGATCTTTTGTCATAGATCCGAGCCGGCTTTTAGACAGAAGGTCGAAGGACAAATGGTCGAAGGACAAATGGTCAAAGGACCAAAGGTCGAAGGACAAAAGGTCGAATGGACAAAAGATCGAAGGGACAAAAGGTCGAATAGGACAAAAGGTCGAATGGGACAAAAGGCCGAATGGGACAAAAGGTCAAAGGCTTTAGGACATTTGGTCTAATGACATTTGGTCGAATGACGTTGTAGCAGTCAGGAGTTTTGTAAATAAATTTTGTAAATATAGTGTGTTAATAATGGAATGGAAATAGATTGTAAGAATACGCAATTGCCATTAATGAATTTGAAATGTATTTAGTCCCTTAGAGTAGGCAAACGAGCACTTAATGAGGTGCAAACGCTTCCTTGGGTCGAGGCCATTTGTTTTCTTGATAAGGTGGGAGAGAGAAGGCAGCACGGCTATCGTTCAAGTTATCCAACGTAGCTGTGTAGTCACGAAACTACACGAAGGGTTTCGGGAAATGACGCACTTCCGGGTGCGTCCGAGATACACTTCCCCTTATCTGAGGCGTGAAAGACTCGATCATTTCGTCCGTGATCGTCGACTGACTTAGAAGTCCCCGCGTTTGTTAGCTAGTGTTTCGTGAGCCAATTGTAGGTGCCGTTTAGTGTGGTGTTAAATGTAGTTGAATAATTAAATTTGTTTCGTTCCATAAAGTAGGCCAAAAAGTGTGCGTAGGAAATTGTGTGCGATTAGTAGAACTTTAAGAAGCTCTAAACGAAGGTGAGAATTGTGCTCTAATGTGCTCGTAGTGCAAGTGCTCATGTCCATGTTCTGCCAGATTGGCTTTTGTTTCAATCCCACAGTTCCTCGCACCCAAGCGCGACGACTTCTGCTCCCCAACGGACGAAGAATTCCCGGCAATCGCCGAACCGCCGGAAGCGGACGGATCCGTCCCCATATCTGTCCGGGAGGCCCGGGGACCTTCGAGTGGAAGAATTCCACATGCTGGTTCGTCCATTGTCCAGCACAGCCGCATCAACCGCCAAAACCGCCATCGCATTGGTAGGAGCAACCGCCATTGCGTACCTCAGCTCTGTGATTGCCACCGATTGATCAGCCAAGCCAGTGGGATCATCGACCCTAGCAGCAGGTCATCGACTGCTGTTCAGTAAGCCAACGACATCTCGGTGAGTCAAACCTTTTCTTTTTTGAACGGAGTGCGGCGTCCGTTGAGGGCGCCGCGGAGGATTTTTTTTGCCAGTCTTAGACTGAAGACCGAAAGGTAGCTGCAAAGCCAACAAAACCCCGCTTTTGAAGAACCGGAACCCGTTGAACGACTTCTGCGGATCAACGTCTTGGCTCCGTGAGAAATGCGTGCGTGAAACGCCATCGTTCACCACCGCCAATCAGTTTCGGGGAATAGGAGCGCAGCCCATTACACTGCTGTTCTGCCTAGGAAAATGACGTCATTAGAACATTGAGAACACTGAGCACAGATAGTCAGATAGGGAGGAGTTAGAATTCGCACACACGCTAGGAAGTAGGAGAGAGGAACGAACACACACTATGATACCCTAAATTTGAATGTTGTACCCTACTGTTTCCAATAAATGTTAATTATATGTCGTTAGAATGATAAGCCAATAATAATCGTTTCGTTACAAATCAAAATAAATGTAGAGTACAGAGTTTCCTTCCTAGCCATTTGATCATTTAATTGCGTTTATCATCACATAGCATGTTAGTAGTTTCGTTGTCCTGTCCTCCACGTCAGTGAGTTTGATTGGGTTGTTGAGTGTCTTCCAGGTCAGTGAGCAATCTAGTGATGAACGGAGAGAGTCTGCCGATGATGAGAACTTCTCACTAGTGAGATCTTGAGGGTACGGGTGGTCTCTCACCGTTCTCTGAGTGTCGTCGTGACTGTGTAGTTATGTTGCGATAATAGGGTGTTCCCGTTTGGACGTTTTAGTGCGTAGCCAGCTGGATCGATCCGTAAATCCTTTCAGGAATTTTCAAATGGACTCGCCCTTAGGGGGTCTCATCCGGGCAATATAATATCGGGCGCGTGGTCTCCCTTGTGGAGTGGCGCTTAAGCCACGCGTTTTATGCTGGATCGCCCAGCAGCGGCTACAACGTTTGGTCGAATGACATTAGGTCGAAAGAACGTTTGATCGAAAGGACATTTGGTCGAAACCCATTTTGTGGAAGAAGAAGCATATGACATTTAGTCGAATGCACAATTCGTCGAATGGACATCTAGTCGAAAGGCATTAACTGATGAAAAGATATTCGAGTAAAAATTAATATTATAGATTTCGGTATCATAATTTATATGTTACTGAACTTATTTGGTTGAAAGTACGTATGATCAAATGGGCAATAAGTCATATAGCAATTCAATCGTGTCCAATAATATTAAACATTAAAAAGCGAATATTATAGTGCTGTGTAATTTTCGTTGGCATTGTTGAAGTAGTTGATTTTCCATCAAAGATATCTCCTTCTTTGCAACATATGCTGTTCTTTCAAGTCTGTTATTTGTGCTAATTGTGAAAATTATGGTTGTGATTTATTTTATCAATGATTTTTCCTTCTTTTGAACATAGGCTATTCTTTCAAGTTTCGTATTTTTACTGTGTTTGAATCAGGGTTCCTGATTTCCACTTTTCATCTTCTTCCACATTCGTTGCATTTGTACTGAACGTGAGCCAAAAATGCTATGAACACGTTCAGTTTTTTTTAACAAGAACTCAATAGCCGTTGAACTCGAGTGCCAGTGCTTTTTGCTGATCGAAAAGGTTCTTCAGATCCCAATTCGACTCTGAACTCAGTATTGAAACGGCTAGTAACACTAGAAATATTTAAATACATGTTAATGTGTGGAAGTTGAAAGACAATATTCTGCTCCTTCTGACCAATGCAATCGAAAAGGAATTCCTAGTTGTACACGATGTCGGTGTTATGTTTACTCCCGCACAATAATTTCTACAGAACACGGTATTCAAAAGGTAGTCAAGATCGAAAGGATACGGTGGACATGACATGTTGTAAGTATACCCGGCTAAATATAACCCTATACAGTTGGTATTCGTATCAACCCGGTTTGTTCAAGAGGATTAAGCTTGATTAACCGTCCGTACATGCTACTCCAATACATATCGAAAGACCAGCTACACTCACACAAGGAATCAATGAGATATCTGCCGGGGACAAGCAGGCATCTTCAGTGTGTAAGCGTTGGTGATCTTTTACTTTTAGGCGACAATGACGCCTGCCACGTCAGGTAGCAGGTCAACGTAGGGAAGGAGAAGGAAGTGATAATTGCAATCAACTGTATCCACATCAGACCGAATATACCTCTGCGTTTGCATAAATTCATGCGGATGTCGGAATTTTGGTGAGATATGGTTGGCAAAGGGTTCACACATTGGTGCATGGATGCCAGGGATAAGGTGATAGAATTGTATGTTTTATTTATTATGAAGATGTGCGGCACAGTTCGCATGATTGCATAGCTCGTAGGCGTTATCTGATAGATACTGTGCACTAAAATGGGAAGGAAGGGAAACGGATTTTTCAACCCGTTTCCTGTTCTAGCAAACGGCTATGAACGAACATATGAATGTACATGAACTGTACATGTGGATAGGATGGAGGAAGTGCATAGAAAGATACATAGTAGCAAGAACGGGACGGGTCATGGATTGAAACCAGGACCTTCTGCATACGAATCAGAAGTGGTAGCCACTAGACCACCAAGACCAGTGTTGTCTTCCTAAGATATTGAACTTAATAGATTCAAAAAATCAGTGCTTCCGATAACATTTTTGTACGTTCTTCTGTTGTCAGGATCACATCAGTATAAAAAAAAACCAAACGACACTCCGTCCACGGACCACCCACGTTTAATTACCGCGGCACTGTTTTTCCGAACTGCCTGAAGCACTTATTGATTGAAGGCTATCAGACGGGTGTTACCGATTCGGCAGGCTGCGTTCACATCTTCATTTCGGTTACATTGTCAATAATAATCAACCAGCGGCGGCGGCGGCGGGCAGAACATAGCACCAGAACGCACGCAACTCAAACAATCTGCCGGTTGATTGCCAAATTGAATTGACTGCGAAAGTGACGTTGATTGCTCCGGGGTCGAAATCGAGAAAAAAAAACAAAAAACAATGTATCAAATCTCACACATCCGCCGAGGTTGCCACTAGGGTAGTGGAGGTATTTTGGACCGGGCAGGTATTTTGGCCCACCTAGGAAGTTTTATGATATTTATCACATAATCTCTACTAAATCTTGGTAAATTTTGATTGGAACACGAAAAGTATTCAACTATGTGATGACCTTTATTTTGAATGTCAGTTAAATATGCTGTTCAGTATCAAAAATAGAGAAAATGTTTTCACTTCCAAGGAAACGCACGGAAAAGCACCAAAAACAAAGAAGGTGACAAATTTGTAGTCGGCTTCGAAGAGGTATTAAATTTTACAAATAATTATTTATTTCATGTGAATGTAGTTAGGGCCTTGTAAGAACTCAAAATAAACTGTTCTTAACCTCGGTGGAGCGATAATATTTACTAAAATGGTGGTTTGAGGCAGGCTTGATAATCCTCCTCGAAATCAAAAGAGTTTTGCAACATGCTCTAGAGCGGTGTTTTGCTTTTGCCTCGTCGCGAGGGAGCGAACGAACCCCAAACAGAGAGGCAAAAAAAAACTGAGCGAGGAAGAGGGGAACGAAAAAAGAGTTGATGATTATTTCGGGTTTTTGAGTGCGATTTTCGCCTCGAGAGTCTTTCTTTGTATGGGAGTGGAACTCGCGAGAGCTTTTTCAGTGTGAGTGGACGTGAGAAACACAACAAGAAATTATGAGTGTTGGACGAACTCCTCGCTGCGCGGCAAGCTCGCGCTCGGTGCTGCTGAGGATTTGCGTTGTGATTTCTGAGTTTTATTTTCACTCCTCAGAAAATCGCCAAAATCGCTTCCTCATTTTCTCGCGAGGGAGTTTCTGTCAAGCCTGGTTTGAGGTATGGCCAAAATATGTTCAACATAATCAGATGTGAACATATTTTGGACCACCTGTCAGATCCATCTCTCCAGTTCCTTCTAATAGGAAAAAATATTCATGCCAATGTAATGTACTCTAAAAACAGATAAATAGAATAAGTTGGGACCTCCCGTGATCTGGGTTGTTATACGTTTATTTTACAATGAGATTGTTGTGGGTTCGATTTGTTCTAACAACTTTTCGCCAAGTTAAAAATTTCGATTTGATTTGTGTCATAACAACTTTTCGACAAGTTGAAATTTTCAGGTGTTCAGTCATCCAGTTTAGAAAAGTTGTCCTTCTCGGCAATCAGTTGATGACTGAGACGGCTCCACCCCACTACCCCGAACGCCATTACCCCGAACGCCACTACCCCGAAAGCCATTACCCCGAATAGGCCACTACCCCGAAAGCCACTACCCCGAATGGGTCATTACCCCGAAAGCCACAACCCCGAATGGGCCATTACTCTCAATCATCCAGGAGATCACCAAAAAAGTGAAGGCCGATTAGAAGTTGATGGTTATAAGTTAGAAAACGGTTATCAGTAACTACTGTATGAATACTCTTCTCAACCCTTCCCTATAGTGGTCAAACTGAACTTATTCAAATGTTTGCCTTCTTTAAAAATAGGCTGTTCTTTTGAGTTTGCAGTATTCAACCGTGTACTGTTGCAGAGTTATGTGGCAGCCTGTTAATTTATCTATAGACATTATTCCTTCTTTTAGTCAGAGGCTGTTCTTTCGAGTTTGAGAGTTATATAGTTTATTTACAGACGAACTACTAACTCCATAGTGGATTTGTTCTTCTTTGAATAATAGGCTGTTCTTTCAAATTAAGTTATTGAAAATTAACTGGCGGCCAAATTAGTCCAAATTAGTTTTTTTTCTGTCTTGAGAATAGACTGTTCTTCCGAGGCCTGCTCTTCAGTCGATCTATAATAATTTATTCGGCCTCAATGTTCATGGATATGCTGGAATGTAGCAGTTCAGTTGACATATAAACTCATTATCTTGATTGAGTCTATCAGTATGCATTGGCTGTGGCCCTACTATGATGAATTGGTTCTATACTATTTTCCAGAATGCCCAATTTGTTCGAAAAATTTATTTCAAAGAAAACCTGAGATCATTATATCAATTAACCCGGAAGCGGTCGCGTCGCGTAGTCAGTACACTCACCATGAAAAAAGCTCGCTTGTGGTACACAGCGTGCGCGTGGTGTCGCTGAAGGTAGCTAAAGACGCGACTGCTCGAGGGTTAATTTTAGTACATTTAAACATGATCTGATATTTTGTTTCTTATTTTAATTAATTGTATCAGTTGATGATCAGTTTCCGGAACGTCAAGCCCTGAAATTGTTTTTAAATATTTTGAAGATTATTGTACTTGCAGTACTTGCAAAATAAAGCCAGCATTGTTGGACGAAATGGACTTTTTTTTGACTGGCGATTAAATTGTAACTTTTCTTTTCGTCAAAGGGTGTTTTCTAGATGCACTTACATAGTTTACTGGCAGTTGAACTGCTTACTGTATATGAGATTTGCCTTTCTTCAATTTGTAAGCTGTTCTATCTAGTTACATCGTTACCGGGTTGATTGACGATTAATCTATTAATTCTATCTGGTGTTTTTCCTTCTTTGAAAATTGGACTATTCTTTCGACCTATATTGTTATAGAGTTGTTCGTAGCCTGGTGGTTTATTTGCCCTTGCAGGTTTCTGTATAGAAGCCGTGCATAAACTAAGTAGAGTTTCAGAGGAAGGGGGTCTATCCATAGTCTACGCTTCATACAATTTTCCAAATTTTTGTATGGACAAAATTATAGAACAGGGAGGAGAAGAGGTCTGAGATAACCGAAATTTGGTCTACGTGGTTTATGAATGGACCCATAGGAGATTTGCCCTTCTTTAATTTATAGGCTGTTCTTTCTAGTTATAACCATGCAGACCTTGTGGACGACCAACCTATTAACCACATTTTTTCTCTTGTTAAGAATGTGCGTTTTTTTTTTTTTTAATTTACACTGTTACAGAGTTTAATTACCTACCAAACTGTCTATTCCTCCTTAAGAGATTTTCCCTTCTTCTAGGTATAGGCTGTTCTTTCGAGGCCAATTTTTCGATCGGTATTATTTTGATCTAGCCTTATGATCATTTGGCATAGTGATAATTTGTCCAAATGTCTTTTCGGCCTAATGAACCAGTATTGACAGTCAGTATTTAACGGACCTTTGCTGACAGTTATATCTCATGCAAGATCAGCTCTAACACGCATTCACTTGCGTGCGCAGCTTTTCCTTTTTTCTCGTTCATCCTCTTTGATATACCCAAGAAAGATCGAGATGGAAGAGGTGAAATACCCCCTCTTTTACCTGTTTCTATCTCGTGTTTGTTTACGAGAGTGAGTGAGAAAAAAAGTTGATTGATTGATTGATTTATCTTTATTATAGAGACTTTCAGCCCAAAGAAAAATTGCGCACGCTAGAGTACGCATGACTCCTTTATGTTGTTTAAGGTTATTCTTTCAAACAGTATCTTCTGGTATTGAAGCTGTCAGTAATGTTATTGAATTATTTCTTCTTTGAACAATGGCTTCTCTTTCAATATCCGTTACGAAAAATATATACAGTTTCGGACAAAACAATAAGACCACCGGTTCTATTTCATACAAAATGGCCAAGTTTGACGATATGGTACTCGGTTTCTAGTAAAACGATTTGGTTAAAATTTTGACAGCCGACTTGGAATTACAGGAATTTTGATTAGTATCAAATTGATGGAGTTCTGTTCACTACTTCCAAAGTTACAGATACACGGCGCGACAAAATTCTTACACCAGATTTTTATGATTATTTGTAATCAAAACAAAAAAAAAAGTCCCCAAATTTAAATGGCATCCTTAATTTTCGTACTTGTTTATCAATCATCAAGTATCAGATACTCTCATATGTGTATCCTTTGATCATGGCAATCTGAAAATGGTCCTATTATTTTGTCGTTTCGTATATCTGTAACTTTTGATGTAGCGAACAGAACTGAATCAATTAAATACAAATGGAAATTCACGTAACTCCATGGCGACTGCCAAAATTTCAGCCAAATCGATTCACTACAAACCGAGCATCACATCGTCCTCCTCTTCTTGGCGTAACGTCCTCACTGGGACAAAGCCTGCTTCTCAGCTTGTGTTCAATGAGCACTTCCACAGTTGTTAACTGAGAGCTTCCTCTGCCAATGACCATTTTGCATGTGTATATCGTGTGGCAGGCACGAAGATACTCTATGCCCAAGGAAGTCAAGGAAATTTCCTTTACGAAAAGATCCTGGACCGACCGGGAATCGAACCCGTCACCCTCAGCATGGTCATGCTGAATACCCGTGCGTTTACCGCCTCGGCTATATGGGCCCTTAGCATCACATCGTCAAGCTTTTAAATTTTGTATAAAAAATGACTGGTGGTCTTATTGTTTTGTCCGACACTGTATAAACCATCATCAGAATAACCCATTTAAAAATATGCTTTCGGGGTAATGGCGTTCGGGGTAGTGGCCTATTCGGGGTAGTGGCATTCGGGGTAATGACCCATTCGGGGTAATGGCTTTCGGGGTAATGGCCTATTCGGGGTAATGGCTTTCGGGGTAGTGGCGTTCGGGGTAATGGCGTTCGGGGTAGTGGCATTCGGGGTAATGGGGTAGAATCGACTGAGACAATGTGTTATCTAATGTATGTTTGACAATTTACGTATCATTCATATTACTTTATTTTTGATGGCCTTTCCACTCATTACAATATGTGTGGAACGCCTTTATATTTAGCAAAATCACTAGACTTTCACAGTTCTATGAAGCGTTACGTAATTTATGCATGGTGACTGACAGCATGCAATAGTTAATAAATGCACGTTTTGCGTAACATTTTTTATGAAACATCATACTACAATGCATAAAACTGGCAATTGCAACAAAATTTCATCTTTTTTACCGTTACGTAATTTTTAAACGTTCCCTAACTCAAACAATGAATAGAAAAGATGTAAACTTCACGTAGTTTAAACTATGTTTAAATTTTTGCTGAGGTGGCTTTCATTTCATCAATCAATTGAAGTTTAATTTGGTGGGCCAAAATATGTGCACTTGGTGGTCCAAAATAAAAGCAGGTGGTCCAAAATAGAAGCCCGAGATCCTTCAGGAGTTTTGATATTTCTTGTATTTACTACAACAATTTTGAGTTGTGTTTGGCCTTTTTCGACCGAAAACATGTTGCTTTACGTAATGCCTACTGAAATTATCCATATTTTGAAGTGGGAACTTTCTTTTTTCGCTGAATTGTTCATCCACTTCCTAAAGGGGTCCAAAATACCTCCCTTACCCTACTCTCGGCTCCATCGATTGTCGTCTGAGGGCAAAAAGCAATCATCCGAGTGCCAAACCAACCAACGCAACGTCGTATTACAGTCGCAATGATAAATTGATTTTGCGTTGATTCCGATCCATCACGGTATCATTCCTCCTGGTCTATCATTACCCACGCCATCTCGCCGATTGATTCGACTTCACACGACATCGCGCTTTCCGTGCAGGAATCCCTTTGGCGCAATCGTCCTCATTATTCTGACGCAAAAAGCCGATATTCGAAATGATACAAAATTACATTTTGAGCACCGAATGAACGTTAGATGAAATATCATAATAATTGGGACCCATCGCCGATTGGCATTAGAAGTCAGACACTTTACTTTTTTTTCTGAAATTAGCCGCCCAGTCCATTCGGAAGAATCGAAAAACCGCAATAATTCAATTTCGATTCGTTTGCTTTTGTATGGCTGCCCGTTGGTCGGTATTCAAGTTTTGACAAACGGCCATAAAAAGACACTTGGCAAACTTCGGGGTGGCCCTTTGGGGAAGCAGCCCGACCTCACACCGTCGTCGTCTGTCCAGTGCACAGTCCATTTGGTCAACACGTAGCAATTGGTCAACTCGCCAGGCACAATACCAAGAGCTGTCATCGAAACGTTCAGAGAAGGTGGGAATGGCCTTTTTCATCTCTTTTTCCAGAGAACAATCAAGCCCTTTCTAAAAAATACTACCTCTCCGAACGTTTCGATGATCGGTGGCTTTTCGAGGCGCTGTTTAGAGGAGGGCAAAACATAAATTATTACTAAATGGTTGCCGACGATGAGTGCCCGTTTCGCAGCAGTACGACTGCCCAAGTAACAGAACCAGCTGAACAACAGTTTCTTAAGCTAAAGTTAGCTTAAGAATGGTTTGTTCCACTCTTGTACAGCAAAAATGTTTGTTGGGTGTGTCTGTGTCCATTCCGACTGTTTGAGCCCGGAAATTATGGAGTGCGAAGACCCTGCGGAGCCAAACCCTATCAAAAAGCTATAAAATTAGGGAGATAGCTTTTTGTCAAGACGGCAACATAACAGGCGATTGTCGATGGATTTTTTTTTAATGCAAATTGCAGGGTCTCAATAAAGATTTGCTTTCATATTCTGAAACTTTAAATCATTAGAGTTCGACAAGTATACAAATACATGCCAAGTATACACTACAAAGGCTTTTCTTTTACTTGCCTTTCAAGAACGACCCCACTGATTGAGCTACTATCTTGGATTGAGCTGGTTGTGATGCAGCATTTCATACTCATCCGCTGAATGCCAGAACAAAAGCCATTTGAGCCGCACCTCTTTGGTGAACAGACGCTCGGGACGTGCCTTCTCAATTTAGCTGAAGTTAGGCTACACTACCAGCTAAGCAAACAACTCTTAGCTGGTGGTCTTTGTCATTGGCTGACCCGTGGAAGCAAGGTAAGAACCATGGAAGTGTCATCCCAATCCCACCAATGCAATGTGTTTGTAGCCAACATAAGTGTGGCTCAAGCGCACGGCTCAAGCTGACAACCTATCTTCAACACAGCAGCATAGTTTTAATGCGGGGTAAGAAAACAAGAAGACCATAACAGTCCACTGGTAAGAGCTTATAAATACCAGAGCTATATTGAACGCTCCTTATCATCTCACCATTTTGCAGCCCTTTTTCCAAAAACGACCAACATTAAAACGGTTGTCCACTTGTACCATCGCGTTGTTGAGAGCGGCCTTCGATCGCTTAAATTCTGTGATCTCCGGAGTCAGCACTACATACATCACCGACTTCTCTAATGAATCGTAGTACGTCGCGCAACACTTGGTTTGAAACTGTTTCGTAGTCGTAATGACTATACCAGGCTCGACTCAGTCTCTGCAAGTTGGCTCGTAGATCGTATAGCCTTGACCGGACGTTGATCGGTTCGTCAGGCTTGGCGATCCTAGATTCCAAAGCAGCGTACAGATGGAGTCTTTGAGGACAATGAAAATTTGCGGAACTTCACGCGGTAATTTTGTCACTGAAAGACCTCGCAGATCAGAAAGTTCACGATGACCTCTGACATGGAGAACCTTAACTGCGGCAACTTCAAGCTGCACACCGTAGGGTATGAAATGCACACCGTAGGTGATGAAATCGAGGCGGTTGAAGAATTTGGGCTCACTGGTGACCGCCGACAACGACACCAGCAGAGAAATTCAGAGGCGCATTGTGACAGAAAATCGAGCTTACTTTGGACTCCGCAGAACTCTACGATCGAATAAAGTTCACCGTAACACAAAGTTAACCATCTACAAAACGCTGATTAGACCGGTTGTCCTCTATGGGCACGAAACATGGACCCTACGTGCAGAGGACCAACGCGCCCTTATAGTTTTCGAACGGAAGGTGTTGCGTACCATCTACGGCGGAGTGCAGATGGAAGACGGGACTTGGAGAAGGCGAATGAACCACGAGCTGCATCAGCTGCTGAGAGAACCAACCATCGTCCATACCGCGACAATCGGGAGGCTACGGTGGGCGGGTCACGTCATCAGGATGTCGGATAGCAACCCGACTAAAATGGTTCTTGAGAGTCATCCGACCGGTTCAAGAAGACGTGGAGCGCAGCGAGCTAGGTGGGTCGATCAAGTGGAGGACGATCTGCGGACCCTACGCAGAGTGCGGAACTGGAGACAAACAGCCATTGATCGAGTGGAATGGAGACGGCTACTATGTACAGCAGAGGCCACCCTGGCCTTAGCCTGATCGGTAAGTAAAAACAGTAAGGTAACCGTAGGGTATGATATGTTGGGAAAACGCTGCGACAAGCATCTTATCGTTACGTTCTATAGCAGTATGTTAAGCAACTGTTCCGGCCTACCGTACAACATTAGCAAGGTATGGTTAATATGCGGCACTGCACTTCTCCACCTCGTGGGCGCTGATGAACGTCAGCCAAACGGCAAACTTCCGATCGGAGAGTTGGATCACGGGCGATTACTGCAGATCGCCTTCCGAAGTCTTCCGTTTCTGACGAGCGAATCTGTCTCCGAGTCTTCGGACTTTTGACTTAGTTCGCTGGCTTAGTACGAGCGTTTAACGATTACTTTTGCAAACGACGGTTTCTTTTTGGTCTTCTGCACCTCTTCCTGAGCTTCTTCCCAAGCTTCTTCCGCCGGCAGTCAAGTTGTATCAACTGGACAAGGCTCTGGACGGTAGTCCAGCCGGTCTCATCGATGCAAAGACGACCAACGAATGAAGGCAACTACGCCCACGCTTATCAAGCTCTGAAAGATAGGGTTGAAAACATGCTTCAAGCGATCGATTCTTATTCCAAGTCCATCCTTAAAAACTATTGTGACATACTAGTCTCGAGTTTCCACGAGTACCCTGGCTCCGACCCATACTGACTATGATATATAAGAATGTATACATACAAAAACTTACATTTCGGCCCCGCAAAGCGTTAAATGCGATTGAGCTCCAAATAAATGAACTGGTTAAAAAAATCTAATAGCAGTGTGCTGCATCTTTCGTCGAGGTGCAGAGATTTGCGCACCAAAGTTAAGTGTCTGTGATAAGTAAGTTAAGTAAGAATTTACCAACAGGTGACCCCTAATTCATGGTGTGATGCGGCTTCATGCTAACCGTGCCTAGGAATGAATGGCTAGGGGGTCTAATAAAAACCTAACCGCAAACGGAGCCTGTGGAGTACCAGGGCACCCTCCACAGTATGCGCTAACCGGAGCAATGGTGCAGTGGACCTTGTGTTTCTCCGAGAAGATGAGCTGCCCTTCTTTAGTCTCACTTGAGGCTAAATAAGGGCGGGATTACGAAGATGTTGTTAATTAGTTTAAATGTTCACCTATATGGTTTCGCATTATGCGATTTACACAGTGTATTCAGTGTATATCCTCGCCTTTGGCGTTTTCCAATCGATAACGATCTGGTTTTATTGCTGCTGTTCTTTGCCACCCCCTTGTGCATGGGCTTGCCTTGGAATTTAGATATGTTGGTTTTGTCAGCCAACCAAGTAGTGGTATCTTGGCTAGCGAAGAGCCTGAAACACTTGCAAGTGTGTGTGCGAAACCGTTTATTTTTTATCATGCCCCCTTCCCCCCTCCTTGACGAGTCAACGAGCACTGTGACAAAAGAAGAAAATGAGTTTTGTTCCGGCCTAATTCAATTTGAAATAAAGTTGATTCAATCTTTCAAATCTCATGCCTTTATCATCTATTAGTAGAGCTATTTGTGTTTCTAAAACCTCTAATTCCCTTTTCCTAATAGCAAATAATCTCCTACCCCCCGGTCTTCCTGCGAAGACCCGCCTCGCCTCTGTTCCTGTGGATTGCCAAAATTTAAATTAATTTTCCCTGGAACTGGAAGCCAAGGGTAGCCAGCCTCAAACCGTGTCGTCGAGATTGACTTCTGACAAATCGGGTTCCTCCCACCATCATGCCTCTCTGTCATCAGGATCAACGTGACCATCCTCTGACGATGCCCTGCTGCTGCTTAGGACGCGCACCAGGACTCCTCGCAAGGATCTTTACTTCGCTTAAATGCTTTTATTACTTTATGAGTTTATTGACGGTCGCCTCTCTCTGTCCCCTGACGGTACTTGTTGTTGCTGCTGCTGTTGCTATTGCCGAAGTTGTAAAGTGGCCAATAAATTTGCCTAAAGATGTGCTCCTCGGTTGGCTCTCGTTGGATTGCCCATGTCCATACTCCGTGTCCTTTTGGCATTGACTCCCAGTCAAACTTTGCAAGCGCACATTGTTAAAATTATTTCGAGACTTTGTATTGTAAGTGCTCTCGCACTCGTTCGGTATTGAAAGACACATTTTCATTCAGAAATGAACTTTCCGGACCAGAAGTATCCATTGGAAACGGGAATTCTTTGGGCGCGCTTCAGTGACGCTGCCGTGCGTGTGTGGCAGACAATGTCGGAGATGAGATTCTTCTGAACTTGATTTATACGAACCGGTGAAGAAGTTATCGCTCTCTGTGACTTCAACTTTTTAACGAATTTATGTCCCATTTTAAAGAAAATTTATAGCAAGATATACGACGCGGCAGTGTGCATCGAAGCATACACGGATGACCATCCGGAGTGGTTGGCTATTGATATAAGGAGTTTGTTCTGCTCTAATGGACTATGATTCGTCTGGGCATAAACTGCAAGATTCAGAAGTAATTTCACTCGGTTGGGATAGGGCAGCAATATTTTAGATTTGCACCGAATTTTCGGTGGAAATTTATTTTAATCATATCTGCTTATGTAACTTATAGGTTTTTGAAGCTGTCGAACTGACAGCTTTAATTCCGGAAATGTATTTCAAATTATATCGTTTCTGATACAAATTCAAATGCAGCTAACATTTCTGTAACATTCTACTCATCTAATTTATGTATATCATTGGTGGATGAACTGCGAAAATATATAAACTGTTGTCACTTACTGCGAGACTGGAACTGGTTTATTATGTTTTTATTTTGTGTGGATTAAATAGCTATTTTTGGGTCTGAGTACCAAGTAATCTTACGCTCCCAAATGCATTATATTCGAAAACAAACTGTTTTCCAACCGATTGATTCTGTTCTTTTTGTATTCATGCGTGCTAACTTCTAGTAAAAATACAAAAATAAGAAACAAAATAAAAAGCGCTTCAATCCTTTGTTTTAGTAGGATGAAAATGGGAGCCCTATACTTTATAAGGGAATCAATAACCTAAGTAAGTGGAATGCGCGCAAAGATAGTCCGGTTGCTTCACAAACAAATCGACAGCCCTACTACACAGTGGTTGCGGCAACAATAGCAATGTGCAGTATTTTTAGATTCATGGAAAATAAACGAAATTATAGCTTCGAAATTTAGTTTAATGCCACCATTTTTTTTTTTTTGACTTTGATTTTTACAGGGGATAGGCAAAATGATCGGCAAAATTTTCACTTTACAAAAAATGTTCAACTGGCTGTAACTATTCGAAAAATCTGATAGTCAATTTTAAGCTGTTATACCTCCGGATTCAATGAACCGAATGTAATGAAATTTTGACCATTTATGACTTACATTATGAGCTCTGATAAACGTTTGACTTGACTTGAAATTATTACCAAGAGACAACATTATAGCGATTCCATTTATGTTATGATTTTTTTAGAAAATTGGTGGTTTTTTAATATGCATCCCATTACTTTTTCAATTTATTGTCGATTATGTGGTTACTTTCCATCAAAACATATTTAAATACAAGTTAATTAGAGGGAATTCAATTGAAGCATCGTGAATTTTGAAACGATATTGAAGTTTTGAATAATTTGGTGTTTTATTAGCAAATTAGTCTAATCGTTATAGTTTTCTTCCGTGTTAAAAATTCTAAGTCAAGTCAAAAGTTTTCAATAGCGCAATATATAAGACATAAATGGTCAAAATTTCATTGCATTTGGTTCATTGAATCCGGAGATATAACAGCTCAAAGTGGGTTATCGGATAATATCACCATTTTCTAGACTTTATAACTAGAATTATAACTTTATAACTTCGTGCAGAAAAGCCCGATCTTTTCCAACTTTTGACCATCTGATCAACTTTCTTTAAACATTTGAGAATATTCGAGACATTTTTCGAAAACTTACAACTACTTGAACTTTTTTTTGGAAAGTGAAAATTTTACCTGTCCCGATCATTTTGTCTGTCCCCTGTAAAAAGTTGGACATTTAAGTTGGCTGAAGTATGCTGAAGTATGCAAGTGTGTCGAAAAGTACTACTAACTTATTAGTTTTTCAGTCCCAAAGACTTCGCGTGTTCGGCAAAGTTGATCACTTTGACGAAATAAACAACTCTTCTAAGACGTCAAAATTCCATAGCCTACAGTTTAAGTTAAAAACTGTACTGCTGTGACTACTGCTTAGATCGGATATTTTTTGTTTACTAATATCAATAACAGTTGCCTTCTGTGGGGTGTGAATATAGATTACTGTCATTCCCCTAGCGTGTTCGTCCCCTAGCAAGCATCAGTGGCAGCTAGCACCATGTCGACGGTATGAGTGTGAAGCTGCCTCATTGAGAAGAGGAGCTTTGGCAGAGCAAGTCGCCTTCATCGTGCGGTTCCGGATTATGCAAAGTGGTTCTAGTGTAGTTTGGTAAGATGGTGGGGAACAGATTGATACTATAGATATACCTGTATCGCTTGCTGAAAAAAAAAAACGGTTCCTCCTTAAACTTATCCTAGGATTTCTTTAGAAATTCGTCCACAGACTCCTTCAAAAATTCTTCCAGGTTTTATTTTGGAAATTTTCCTGGACATTTCTTCAAACATTCCCCATGAGATTCCTCTTAAAACTTCGCCAAGGATTCCAAGTCAAAGGAAAGTTTTTTCGAAATTCTTTTAAAATTGGCCCATGAACAACTCATAAAAATTCCGTCTCAAAATCTACCATGGCTACATATTGAAACTTCTCTGATTTTTTTTTCAAATATTGTTCCATGTTATTCCGCAAAAATTTCTCCATCAATTATATTAAGTAGATTTCTTCTGAAACTCCACCAGGATTTACTTTGGAAATTCTAAAAAAATCTTTTAAAAATTCTTTAATATTCTTTTTCAGTGATTTCTTCAATTTTTTTTCCCAGATATACCCTCAGAATATTTCATTGAGATATTTTCAATGCCCACTAGAGATTTGTTAAGAAATGGCTTAAGGGAATTTGAAATTCCCACAGGATTCATCTAGAGAAACCATAGATTCTTACTTTTTAACTTTTAGTGATATAGGCAGGAATTCCTCCAGAAATTCCAGGAATTTTTCCAGAAATTTATTTCTGAATTTGTTGAACTGTTTTATTTCTCATTTTGTCTTAGAATTACTCCAATAATTTCCTCCATAGACGCATTATCTATGCATTTCTGCAGGTATCCATTATTTTTTCCAGATAATCGTCCGAAGATTTTTTCTACAATATTTCCACAAAACCCTCCAAGAACTCTATAACATTACATTACATTACTCCTCAACATTTTTCCCAAAAACTTCTCCAAGGGTTTCCAGGAAAGTTTCTCCAGTTTTTAAGTAATTCCTAATGAAATTTCTTTAAAAAAATTCATCAAGATTTCTTCAAATATTCCTCCGGAGACTCATTCAAAAGTATTTCTAAAAATTTCTACAGGGATTCTACTGAAGATTTGTTTAGGAGTTCGGTCAGGGTTTTTTTTTTTCAAATCTTCCTGCTTAGATTCATTCTGAAATTGCTTTGAGAAGATATTTTTACAAAATTTACAGGGATTTCTTCCGAAATTCTTTCCATGGTTTCTCCAAAAATTCCTTCAGTGATTTGTATAGAAATTCCTACAAGGATTTTTCTAGAAAGTACACAGCTAAAAAATGTTACATCATATAACCTGTAACAAAAGGACCTCGTCATTTCGCATACATTTTACCATCAGTGTTTAAATTTGAGCAAGTATGAAGCTTGCATTCAACATTTCATGCAAGAAATTGATGAATTTAATATTTAGTGAAATGGACAATAAATTTAAGTGTCAAATTTAGTTTACATCGGGTGTAAATTACAGAAATTTTGCTGTGTACTCATGCGATTCCATTAGAAATATCCCTTGGGATTTATTAAGAGATCCCTGCAGATTTTTCAGAAGTTTTTCAGGAATTGCACAAAAGCTACAGAAGGGTTTTTTCAAGATCCTGGGAAAAAATCTCTTAAGGCGAAACTGGAAGCATTTTCTCATTTTTTTCGGTTTTTGATTTTTTATTTAATAACGAAGCAATAATTTCAAAATCGGGTTTCGTTCACATGTAGAGTATGGATCAAGGTATCTTCTAAATTTTTTTGAGGTGGAAAATGTTTTTCATTTTTGCAGAAACCATTTTTATGTGAAATTTTGTTCAAAAATAATTTCTGCAAAAACGAAAAACATTTTCCACTACAAAAAAAAATCAGGAGATACCTTGATCCATACTCTACATGTGCACGAAAACCGATTTTGAAAATATTGCTTCGTTATATAATAAAAAATCAAAAACCAAAAAGTGAGGAAATGCTTCCAGTTTCGCCTTAAGCAGTTGAGGGTTCTCAGAAAGAATCTTTGGAAAAAAGTCTAAAGAGACCTCTGAAGGGATTCTTAGACATAATTCTTATACAATTTCTGAAGGGATTTCTGGCGTGTGCAGCATATTAAAAAAACGTTTGCAATCTTAATGGCTTGCAGTCAAAAAAGCCAAAAGTCGCATTATTTGTCCTATAAATTAGGGTATAGCTCAAAAATTGTGACGTGCTGGAGCAAATCTGAGCCCAGACTCGGATTCAGAGGCCGTTGTTATTTATTGGGTCAAGTGACTCCTAATGATGAAACGTTTGATAGGAAATTTCACACATAGATGGCGCTACGGAGCGTATAAATTTTATATTTCATATATCTCCGGATCCTGATCACCTAGAATGTTGGTTTCTTCGACAAAGTTGTTCTGTAGGCCAAATACTAACAGATGACAGTTTATTCAATTCAGAACTCCACACAGGGGGTGCTAGTGAGCATTTGAACGTTATATGTCTCATATCTTAGGATTCTAATCACTTCGAAACATGGGGTCTAGGGCAAAATTGTTGGGTACGTCAACGACTCACAGATGATGGGCTGTTCAGTCCGAAATTCTACATATAGGTGGCGCTGTTGATCAAGCTAAAGTAATATCTCATATATCTTAAGAGTCCTATCACTTTGAAAGCTGATGTCTTCGGCAAAGTAATTGGGTAGACTTACAAATAATAGACGTCTAGAAAATTATAGCATCCACAGCGGTTGAAGGACGCGAATCCCATAGTGATCAACTTCACCTCGTTTATCATCTTCTCTCCAGATAATGGTACATCATGGAAAGCTAAACCATCCCATTTATACTAAACCGAACTATGGACCTAAACAGCATGACAATTTGATTTTCGTTTCGACGAATTTCATCTTATATTTTCTTTGACCTTACCATTTTATTTAATACGTAGGATAGACTTACGCGGCGTTTATTGTTAATCATTATGCTAATCAACACAGCTCGGATTTCGCATTCATCAATCAGCCTATCCCAACCCAGTCTGTAATTGCAGTATGAATCGAGTCGTAATTTTTGCTTATTATTGCTCATTCCCAATTATTTTGCCCATTCGTCAGTTGATCCACGATGGGAGGTCAGCTTTCACGATGCGGTTGATCGACCACTTTTCAATCATGAGAGTGAAGAGGCTTTAGGGCACGATGTAAACTTTCTCACCCTGTTAAAAGTTCTTAAATTACAAACATATTGTGGGCTTTAAAGGCATTTGAGACTAACATTTGGAAAATGTGGAACAACCATTGAAGTGCCCTGCGTTTCACGTGAAATTCAAATGAGTTTATAATTATTAAAATTGCTGCTCTTTTTGTGGCATACAGTATTTTGATGTTTGTTACGCGATATACAAATGAAAATAGGTCATTGACAGCGGAAGCTTTCAATCAATAACTCAGTTGAAACATCACGTCAATAAAACGAAGAAGTAGATAATAACAAATCGTTTAGAGTTTACTAGAGAACGTAAAATTTAGAGTGATTCTTCCACTCGTTTCAAATATTCGTCTTGTATTAATCCAAATGTTATTCGAATCCTTCCCATCAAACAAACAAACTTCAAAACGAGAAGCTACCGACTTCAACATTGATTGACTTATCAGGTCATCATTTGGTAAATATAAATGTTCGGTTTGTGCCTCTGTCTGGTTCCGAGATAACACTAATCGCCCAAAACCTCGAAGTTCGTAAAATTGGCCAATAATCTTCCTTAATTTAGGGCCCTGCCCGTCGTAGTCGCCGCCCGTCAGCCGTGGAAAATTAGTCGACGAAAAGAAACAAAAAGATGAGCCTTTTCGTCCTTTCCATCGTCGGCGGTAGCTTAGCTACCAAAACGACGGAAGGAAGCAAACCAGCAAACTGGAAGAACTTTATCACAGCGGCGACCCTCCTGGATATGTGAGTGTTTGAGGATGTGATGTGATAACCATCTAAATTTATAGACTACAACTAAATTATAGTGCCGGGATGTTGGTTTTTGGGTAGCCGAGTGGCTCGTGACGATGGCAATGATGATGATGATGATGATGATGGTGACGTCCATTCTCGCCAGGACTGCCAACCGGACGACTGCACGACGATGGGGAGATTAAACGATGCCGCAGGTGCACTTCCATTTCGTCACACTCTTATCGACGTCCCATGGAGGCCTGCGCTAGTAGGTATATCTCATATGTTTGTTTGGTGCCGATCGATCGCGTGCCAACCAGACCACCGCCAATGAGTGCCGACCCGACCCAAGTGGTCGGGGTGGAGGATTGTAAAAACCAAATCGGGCTATTAATTGGACCTATCGCTTCTGTTTGATTTAAGGGTCTGGACGCCGAAGGTGATGACAGACTGGCAACTGATTAGGTTGATTAAGATGGCAGAAGTCTGATTGGAGCTTAAAGGTATCAGATGAACAGAGTTGTTCATAGTTTGCTTATCCAATTTTCCAACAGACATTCATACTTGAACTTAGATAAAAAAGGCAGATAAGTTAAAGAGTTTTGAAAGATTTAAGCATTTTATGTCAGTATGTAAACTTGCATGCAACTTTTGGAGGGTGACTTGTATGGGAAACATCTTACCTTAGATAAATCGTTTAAAATTATCAAATTCGATTTGGTAAAAAGAAATATTTTGCATAGATCATTAATTTAGATGTTAATTGACCAATTTATCCTTTGATTGCTTAAAAAATATATTCCCATGCTTAATGGCTGGCGGTCAAAAAAGCCCAAAATTGCATATTTTGCCCTATTAATTAAGGTATAGCTCAAAATTGGGACGTTCTGGAGCAAATCTGAGCCCGGATTCGAATTCAGCGGCCCAAAATCTGTCAGAGACACTTAAGTTTGCTCTTGAGACAGACCAAAAGTTAATTTTTGTTACGCTGTGTTATTGGAAGATAAGAAAGTGTCACTAAAACATGCAATAGCTCATATGCAGCAATTTATTACCGCATTGCAATTCGAAATAGATGCCCTTAAATGATGGAAAGTAATGTAATTCATTAAGGGCCGATTTCTTCACCTCGGCTTAACTGGTAAGCCAGGCTTACCCATATAGTTAAACCTGGTTTAACGCTTAAGCCAGGGTGAAGAAATCGCCCCTAAGATTAAATATGTAAAACAATATTCCTTGAAAGAACCTATATATAGCCTATGGGTTGAGGAAGCGTGAGTCATTGATCGGAATATTGTCATTTTCAACTCCAATCATTAAAACCGGTCAGGCTAAGAACTCCAATCATAACAGCGATTAAATAAAGCCAAACAGTCTATACATTAGTAAAGGTAACGTCCATAAATTACGTCTCGCAAAAATCAACCATTTTAATCCACCCCCCACCCCTATGTCACACTTTTTGTATGGGACGTCTGAAATTTTTGTATGGGTCGTCACACTTTGCTGAACCACCTCCCCCAAAAGCGTAACGTAATTTATGGACGCTCCCTAAGGAGTCAATAATCGTTCCAGTACCAAAAGTTAAAAGAACAGCCTATAAATTTAAGAAAAATTCCTGAACAAAAGATCAAACTAAATTGCCATTAAATACACTGTGGTGCATAATTGATCGGACAAACGCCGATTTTCATACAAAATGGCCAAGTTTAAGATGCTGTAACTATGGTTTGCTTTGTTGGATTGAGCTCAATTTTTGACACGGAACTACAAATATGCTGAATTTTGTGTATACAAAGTATAAAATGTTTTCGTTCACAGGTCTGGGCGTGGCAAGGGGTTGAAAAAATTGCAAAAGTGATCGGACAGCAGTACCCCTTTGATTTACACGCGTGCCTAAATGTATAAACATTCATTCATTTATTTAGTTAACATCAAATTCATGATAATACTGAATCAACAATTTGCCGCCATAATACTCGATTTGCAGCTGCAGCTCTCCAACGTCGGTCACGCCCAACACTCGCCAGATCACGCTCCACCTGGTCCGCCCATCGTGCTCTCTGCGCTCCACGCCATCTTGTACCAACCGGATCAGTTGCAAACACCAACTTTGCAGGGTTGTTGTCCGGCATTCTTGCAACATGCCCTGCCCACCGTATCCTTCCGGCTTTTGCTACCTTCTGGATGCTGGGTTCGCCATAAAGTGCAGCGAGCTCGTGGTTCATCCTTCTCCGCCACACACCGTTCTCCTGCACGCCGCCGAAGATCGTCCTTAGCACCCGTCGCTCGAAAACTCCGAGTGCTTGCATGTCCTCCTCGAGCATCGTCCACGTCTCGTGCCCGTAGAGAACCACCGGTCTTATTGACGTCTTGTACATGGTACATTTGGTGCGGGGGTGAATCTTTTTTGACCGCAGTTTTTTCTGGAGCCCATAGAAGGCCCGACTTCCACTGATGATGCGCCTTCGTATTTCACGGCTCACGTTATTGTCAGCCGTTAGCAAGGAACCGAGGTAGACGAATTCTTCTACCACCTCGAAAGTATCCCCGTCTATCGTAACATTGCTGCCAAGGCTTGTCCTGTCTCGCTCAGTCCCACCTACCAGCATGTACTTTGTCTTAGCCGCATTCACCACCAGTCCGACCTTTGCTGCTTCACGTTTCAGGCGGGTGTACTGTTCTGCCACCGTTCCAAATGTCCTAGCAATAATATCCATGTCATCCGCAAAACATACAAATTGGCTGGATTTCGTGAAGATCGTACTCCGGCTGTTGAGCCCGGCTCGTCGCATAACACCTTCCAGGGCGATGTTGAATAGTAGGCAGGAAAGTCCATCACCTTGTCGTAGTCCCCGTCTAGATTCAAATGAACTGGATAGTTCACCCGAAATCCTTACGCTGTTCTGCACACCGTCCATCGTTGCTCTTATCAGTCTAGTCAGCTTCCCGGGAAAGCTGTTCTCGTCCATAATTTTCCATAGCTCTGTGCGGTCGATACTGTCGTATGCCGCTTTGAAGTCGATGAACAGATGATGCGTTGGGAGCTGGTATTCACGGCATTTCCGGAGGATTTGCCGTAGGGTGAAGATCTGGTCCGTTGTCGACCGGCCGTCGATGGAACCGGCTTGGTAACTTCCCACGAACTCATTTACTTTAGGTGAAAGACGACGGAAGATGATCTGGGATAGCACTTTGTAGGCGGCATTCAAAATGGTGATCGCTCGAAAGTTCTCACACATTAACTTGTCGCCTTTCTTGTGGATGGGACAGATTATCCCTTCCTTCCACTCCTCCGGTAGCTGTTCGGTTTCCCAGATCTTGACTACTAACTGGTGCAGACAGGTGGCCAACTTTTCCGGGCCCATCTTGATGAGTTCCGCTGCGATACCGTCCTTACCAGCCGCTTTGTTGTTTTAGAGCTGGTGGATGGCATCCTTAACTTCCCTCAGCGTGGGAGTTGGTTCGTTCCCGTCCTCTGCTGCACCAACATAGTCATTTCCTCCGCTGCCTTGGTCCTCCGTGCCTACATTCTCTTCGCCATTCAGGTGCTCGTCGAAGTGCTGCTTCCACCTTTCGATCACCTCCCGTTTGTCCGTCAGGAGGCTCCTGTCCTTATCCCTGCAGATTTCGGCTTGCGGCACGTAGCCTTTGCGGGATGCGTTGAGCTTCTGGTAGAACTTGCGTGTTTCCTGTGAACGGCACAGCAGTTCCATTTCCTCGCACTCCGCTTCTTCCAGGCGGCGCTTTTTCTCCCGGAAGAGACGGGTCTGCTGCTTCCGCTTCTGTCTGTATCGCTCCACATTCTGTCGGGTTCCATGCTGCAGCATTACCGCCCACGCTGCATCCTTCTCCTCCAGAACCGCTCTGCACTCCTCGTCGAACCAATCGTTTCGTCGACTCCGTTCTACGTACCCGATAGTGCTCTCAGCTGCGTTGTTGATGGCTGCTTTGATTGTACTCCAGCAGTCCTCTAGAGGGGCCACATCGAGCACACCCTCGTCCGGCAACGCTGCCTCGAGATTCTGCGCGTATGCGGTGGCGACATTCGGTTGCTTCAGTCGCTCTAGATCGTACCGGGGCGGCCACCGGTAATGTACGTTGTTAATAACGGAGAGTTTTGGGCGCAGTTTAACCATCACCAGGTAGTGATCGGAGTCGATATTAGCGCCACGATAGGTCCTGACGTCGATAATGTCGGAGAAGTGCCGTTCATCAATCAGAACGTGGTCGATTTGCGATTCCGTTTGTTGTGGTGATCTCCAGGTGTAACAATACGGGAGGCTGTGCTGGAAGAAGGTGCTACGAATGGCCATGTTCTTGGAGGCGGCGAAATCGATGAGGCGTAGGCCATTTTCGTTCGTCAGCTGGTGGGCGCTGAACTTTCTAATCGTCGGTCTGAATTCCTCCTCCTGGCCTACCTGAGCGTTCAAATCCCCTATGATGATCTTGACGTCGTGGTTTGGGCAGCGGTCGTACTCGCGTTCGAGCTGCGCGTAAAATGCGTCTTTGTCATCATCAGTGCTTCCGGAGTGAGGGCTGTGCACGTTTATTATGCTAATGTTGAAGAATCGGCCCTTGATCCTCAACCTGCACATTCTTTCGTCGATCGGCCACCAACCGATCACGCGCCTCTGCATGTCGCCCATCACTATAAAAGCTGTTCCCAGCTCACGTGTGTTGCCGCAACTCTGGTAGATGGTATGATTACCTCTAAACGTTCGCACCATAGATCCTGTCCAACACACCTCCTGCAGCGCTACGATTCCGAACCCGCGGTCCTTCAGTATATCGGCGAGTATGCGGGTGCTCCCGATGAAGTTGAGAGTTCTGCAGTTCCACGTACCGAGCTTCCAATCGCAAGTCCCTTTTCGTCGCTGTGGTCGTCGCCATTGGTATCGGTTCGCATTCTTCTCTTGTTGATTTTCCGGTGCTAGTCTTTTTTACGGCTGGCTCGCAGGGCCTGACACCAACCCACTAACCCAGGGAGCTGGGCTTACCTTCCTGGAAGCTACGGGTTCTGCATTGGCATTTCCTCCAACTACAGTGCTAAATAGCTAGGCTCGAGCGCCAGTCTTCGCCGGGGGTGGTGTTTTTAATGGGCGCCCAGGAGATAATATTTTACCTGAGCTTCCACCCCCAAATGTATAAACATATAGACCATAATGGAAAGGTAATTGCAAGAATGACTTATTCACCAAACTTTATTCTCACCAAACAATTTGTTTCTTGAAGGTCGTGCGTTTGGCCATTTCTTGTCCAGTTATATACTTTAAAACTGGAGAAATCGTTAAAGTTTACGCTCAAATTCTTCGTAGAAATCAGAAGTTTCATAAGAAAACGAGGGAACAACATAAACTGATACATTTTTCGTTTGAATGGATCAGAAAAGAACACTTGATCAAAAATATCTTCGATTTTGACTATAAATACATCACTCGAAAAAAAAACTCGATTACTAACAAATTGGCAAACAAAAGCAGCTGGAGTCGAATTCAGTATTCAGTGGACACTATAAAGAACACATAGTGAAAAATTCAGAGAGGTCTTTTGAGGTCATTTTTTGTTTCATCAATTTGAATTTTGGGGTCGTTTTTCCTCTACGCCATATAGTACTTACATTATGACATTTTATTTTCACAAATATCAAATGAAAGCCTTGCTAAATGACAAAATAGATTCTACTGACGTGTTGTAGGCCTTCCATTTTGGTTTCACTGAAAACTTAAACGTTTGATAATGTTGAGCTAGGCCAAAGATGAATCTGTTTTATAAAATATTATTTTTCTATGGACAACGAAAACACTGTTTGGTAATCTAGGTTTTTTTGGTATAATAAACACGTTCTTCAAGCTTATAATGGTCGAGCAACATACTTCAAGCATGTATGAACAGCATAGCATACTAGATTGAACAAAATTTTGAAGCCGATTTTTTTCACTTTTGTCTATGGGGCGCAGCACTGTGCGACGTGACAGCTAGAACAAATAAATTCAAATTTGTTGTCCGCGACGCCATAATGAAAAATAGCCGAACACTATCGCCACCTCTATAACGGCTCGCGATGATTTGATAGCTTGACACCAAACCCCCGTGTGTTCATATAGGAAACGGTTCGCGTCTGTGCTGATTTGACAGAAGCGATCGCTCGCTTCGCTGGTCGACCGTTAAATTAGGGGGAGACAGTTTTGGATCGCCACTGTCACGTCGGTGGTATGACGTCACGCCCTCCCCTCAAAGCTTTTTTACTTTTTTTATTCCTGTTCAGGTTTGTCACTGCGACCAGTTTTTAGATCTATTATGACATTACCCGCACAGACAAACAGACGTTACACTTGCGAAATTTCCATCGACCACGCTTTCAACGATCATTTTAAATTTTCATAGTTGTGGCTTTCACAACCAGAGGCGCGCGCATCGTTTTTCTATGCGTTTGACGTTTCACACTAGCGCCTTCTGTTAACGATATTGCACAACACAGTGATTCGTGCAACTTTTCCACCAGGTGATGGTAGCGTGAACTGGGCGATGGATTTCCATAAAAATCGCCCAAGGTGTTACGTCTGTTTGTCTGTGCCGTATCCTTGCAGTGTAGTGCATGTCGCATTACTCAATTGCCATTAAAAAGCAATAAAGCAGCGTTTCTCAAACTATGGGTCGCGACCCACTGCACAGTGGCGGGCCTCCATACAAAAGTCGGACAAAACCTCAAATGTTAACCTAAAGTGCTAAAATTCATAGGTTATGATGATTTTAGTTCCCTAAATCTATTTGTGATATGGAACTTATCATATATTTTGATTTTACTATATTAGGGTGGTTCAAAATTTTGAAATCTGTGACTATAGAAAGCATGTAAAAATAACCGATAATAAGCTATCACGATATGCTTTCCGAACGTTGGTTTCGATTAACCTTTTAATTTGGGGGTTCTTAAATCATGTATTGGTATTGAAATAAACTATAATTGTGTATTTGTTGCTATTAGGGTGGTCCAAAATCTTAAAAACTACATAAATCATTAAAAAAATCATTTACCTACGTTTTCTTTCAATGGATCAATTCAGATACATACCAATGTTGGCTGACAAGACGTGGTCTATTCTCAAGGACTGCCCATAGACCACGTGACATTTTACGGTGGGTCTACGGAGGTGTGTTAATTTAATCGTTATGGGGTCAGATATTCTAATATAGTGAACTGCGTAAAATTTGAACTGCTTTTTATCAATCTCGTTTCAACAACTTCGATCGAGGTACATCTATCTCTACTATCACTTGTCGAAGCAACCGAAACAACCCTATCCATAAAGAATTGGCAATTCATATTCGCAATATTGAAGGGAGTTTTTGATAAACGATCATCAGAGATCGGTAATCATATATATGAACAGTAGAGTTCCAGCAAATATTTTCAAAATCTTTATCACTCTGTGTGTCTTTCAGTAGAAATGTGTTTAACGAAACTGCATGAATTACATACAATAAAACTTCAAGTTTAGAAAACCAATATAAGGGGTTTTACTAAAGAGCGTAAAATGTTCGTTTCATAAAATTGCGATTAAAATTTTAAATATTGCCTTGGTGATCGCGACGTTTACGCAGAAAAATATTTAACGTAGCGTTTAACGCCGTTTAGTGAATTTCTTTTATATTTTATAGATGATTGTTGCTTTGAACTGTAGTGATGTGCGTGTACAAAAGAAACACGTAGATGTCGTTATATATTGAAACTTCGATAGAAGTTCGTGAAGAGATTGCTTCCAAGGTTGTTGAGCAATTCTAACGATTAAGATGAATCAAAGAAACGATCAGTTTAAGAAAATCAATGAGCAATGGTTTGTAATTATTTTTACATGTTTTTTGCGGTTGTTTTTGTCTTTCTTTTATGATGAAGGTTAAAAGAGTTAGTTGTATCTGGTGAAGCAACATGTGGGTAGTGTCCAAGAAAATAAATGGCTTATTCATACTTAGTCACCACTCCTTTCCTCTCCAGCTTACTGTTTTTAACTGGAGCACTCACCTTCTTGTGTTTATCTGTCGAAAAATAAAATAATATTAAAACAAATAATAAACATGTTAAAGCTGTGGCCATTACATTATCAGACACCCCCACCCCCCCCCACCTTATGACCATCTGACTTGGTGAAAGTCTCTTACAAGAATGAAAATTACACTAAATTGTTAGTATTCTGAAGTCAATTTGAACTATGTTAAGATAAAATTTAAACTTTAAACAATATCACTTCCTCTACAACCATGCGGCTCCATTGTGACTTGATAGACAAAAAAAATGTTTTTCGTTCTTAGCGCAAAAATGCGCAAGCAGTGACCTATATAGCCAAAAACTAGACAAAATTGCACGTCAGATCCGGGATACGGCGTCGTTTTCTGATGTTTCCTAAACAAGTAGGGGAAAGGCGGGTAACACCGTCAGGTGGGTAAGCCCGTCACCTCAATGATTTTACCAGAAAACAGTTATTTAGTAGCTTTTTGGCCACACACCTAATTCGGTTTTACCATTTCTACTATTTTGAGACACATGATACCAACATTGACCTGTCAAACGCGAAGAAAATAAACAAAACAAACACACGCGTCGTCACACCAATGGCGGATGTAATTTTTCGTCGGTAGAATTTAGCCTCTGGATTACAAAACAAGTGCAGAAATTCACTTTCATTAATCATGTATTCCCATCTGTACTATTCTATAGTGCCAAGATTCATCGAACGGTCAGTTTCGACAATTATTCAGGAACTACGGTGTAATTTAGAAAAAGTGGGCTTTTCGGGTAAGCCCGTCACTTATCGGTGGGGGTAAGACCGTCATGCTCTTGGGATCAACGGATGTTTGTTGAACTGACTAGGCATTTCTATTAGGTGCTACGCAACTACAAACGGAAGAACAACCGAGGAAATGTCTACATGGGTTTCTCTTGGAATTCCTGTGGTATTTTGTTCTAGGGATTCTTCCATTAATTCCTTCGGTGATTTATCCAATCAATCTACTAGGATTTCCCCAGGTGTTTCTGCTTGGATTCTTTTTGTTCCTTCAAAAACTTCTAAGAACATTATTCTCAGTGATTCTCGCGGGGATTTTGTAAGGATCGCTATTGTCAAGATTCATCCAGGAATTTCTACACGAAAATCATTGAAAGATTTCTCCAGGGATTCTTTCAGGAATTTTTCTAGGGATTTCTTCAGGTATCCTTCCAGTGATTCTTCAAGGAATCACGTAAGGGCTGACAATATAGATCCAACATTACTATTATCTAGTTCAGTTATTTGAGGCACAATCACGTTTAACGCTTCACGGAGCCGAACGTTATATCAAGGTTAAATTTCTGTTATATCGATGTATGACTGTGTACATGTCTTTTACTCACAAAATATAAAAAAATGTTCAGCTATTTTGGTGAATGTCGTTTGCCCGAACGCCATTTGACCAAATGCCATCTGACCGAATAGTTTGTTTGGTCGAATGCTGGTTGATCGAATAATGTTCGGATGAATTCAGAGGAACGGGAAATCTTCAGATAATCAAAAGTGAGCTTAAAGCGATTTCTCAAAATGTCAGCGAAGATTTCCCCTTCTTGTAACATAGATTGTCCATTTTTTTTTCTTATTCAGAAGGATTTTTTGGTATTCTAGTTGCTATGATCATTAAATTATTTTCTTCTTTTGATAACCGTTAAAGAATCATTTAGCGTGGGAACTGCCAATATTTTCATCAGAGATTTTTAATTTTTCTATTTGGCGAATGTCATTTGCCCGAACTCTATCAGAGATTTTTCCTTCTTTAACCTTTCGAGACGCTTGTCTGTTTGATTCCAAAACTGCACCGCACTCGAGTATGCATATTAGACCGGCCCACATTTGTATGGCGAGAAAAAAAAGTTGGAAAAATTCACGGGGCACCCTCTGGAATCGTTCCTTTGGATGAAAAGAACAATCTGTGAAAGATTCAGCTCAATTGGTTTAAAACTGAGCTGGCGCAAATGAGTTGAAGGTTTGTATGGGATTTTCAGTCCAAATATATGGGAAATTGGATGGCCTACAGTCTCTCACTCAGTACGCCGGTTCAGCGAGTTCGATTAAGCTCAGAATTGAAAGAATGGTAGTTGATACCCTAAGGAACAATTTTGTAGAAGACCATATCATGATAAAATTTAATTTAGTTGCAGTTTCAGCTAACGAAAGCAGGATGAGGACATCTTCCCCCGTTTACTCTCGGTTGTTACATGCAGCACGTGTTTGTCGGTCGAAGCTTGCGCGCTACATCATAGGCAGCTATGTGATTCTTCAATGTTTCGGTACCCGCACACGTGTGTGAGCAATTGAAATGAAGGACAACATAGCCGCCTATGATGTAGAGTGCAAGTTTCGAACAGCAAACACGTGCTGCATGTAACAACCGAGAGTAAACGGGGGAAGATGTCCTCATTCTGCTTTCGTTAGCTGAAACTGCAACTAAATTAAGTTTTATCATGATATGGTCTTCTACAAAATTGTTCCTTAGCGTATCAACTACCATTCTTTCAATTCTGAGCTAAATCGAACTCTTTGAACCGGCGTACTGAGTGAGAGACTGTAGGCCATCCGATTCCCCATATATTTGGACTGAAAATCCCATACAAACCTTCAACTCATTTGCGCCAGCTCAATTTTAAACCGATTGAGCTGAAATTTTCACAGATTGCCCTTCTCATCCAAAGGCACGATTCTAGAGAGTGCCCTGTGGAATTTTTCGACATTTTTGTATTTGGGCCGGTCTAATGCATATAGACGATACGGTTAGCGCACGAATAATTAGCACGACCATGGTGAGAGTAATGGGTTCGATTCCCGGACGGTCATGATCGCTTAAGAAGGTTTTTTTCTTTTTCGATATTCGGTAAAAATTATCTTTTCGGCCAAATGGTGTTCGGGAAATGCCATTCGGGCAAATGATCCTCAACCAAATATTTCATTTAGGCTAAAAAAATATATATCTTAAATATTGATAACGAATGACTTCTGAAAAGATTTTATGTGTTGCATATACTTTAAAATTTACCATTATAGGATCTCCAGAACCTGTTTCAAATAACAAAACGACTGATGTACAATGATTGGTATACCATTACTACACATCAAAAATATTTTCAATTTGAAATCCTCAAAATTTTCTTGAAAAACAGGTATGACGGACTAACCCCGTTAGGTGACGGCCTTACCCGCATTGAATTAAAAACATCAATATTTAATACGGTTGTGTTATGTACATTGTTCATCAGAATAAACATATTTTGACAATTGTAATGCACAAATCTTATAAAATACTAATGAATCAAAGATTCTACGTACTGAAAATATCCATTTAAGCCTTACATTAATTTTAAAAAATCCCAATGCTTAAGATGACGGGCTTACCTCTTCCTCCCCTACTGAATCTCTTTAGTACGAAGTTTTTCTCCAAAATTTCATAAAAGTCAATATGTTTGCATATTGTAAAAACATAATAATTTTGTGATTGAACTCCAAACAATCCCTGAAATGTAATGGTTATTCATACCCAAAAACACAAAAAATATTGTCACATTATTCACGTCTTCCTAACTTTTACAACGAACTCATGAAGGAAGCTCATAAAATAAAGAAAATAAATACTCATATTGTAGCACATAAAACATCAACTTTGAAAAAATCTACAAGACTAAATTTTCGACCAAATCTCTTGAAAATTTGGGGTTTTCTTAGTTGAAGTATCTATAATGGAAGAAAAATATTAGAAAAATAAAATATTGAAGTCGATTTTTGAGGTTTTGTCCGGCTTCCGGCCACTGTGCACTGGTGGGTCGCGGGCTGATTTTTGGTGGGTCGCGAAGATTTTGGCGATATAGTAATGATTGTCCTAATGATATTGTCATCCATTTTCTAATTTACAAACACTCTCTTGAAGAATCGGTAAAATTATTTCTAGAATTTAGGTTTTGGATTAAATTGAACATTAAAACTACTCTCTAGATTCTGAAATTGTTTCTAAGGCTTGTTTTCAATCAAAAGGTTTGAGATTCTAAAAAAATAGATTTTCCATGTGTTCTGGAAAAAAATAAGTTCAAGTTGTTGCTTGCAGTTAGCATTTTTAATAATATTTTCAGCCAAGTCCAGTAGTTAAAATATCAAAAAAAAATGGCACGTCATGGAAATACATGCTGGTGGGTCGCCAAATACTGCAACAATCGAAAGTGGGTCGCAAGCTGAAAAAGTTTGAGAACCCCTGCAATAAAGTATCGATTTTGATACAGTTTTTGGATTGGGGTTACCTGTTTGGAAAATTTTAACCCCGGAACAGGTGGTCCGTAGTGCTATTCTGAGCTGGCAGCTGCACGGCCATGTTTACGTTTAGACACTTTACTAACACAAGCATAAAGCAGCTTCCTCCACACCTTATTTAAATCACATTGAACAAAGACTTCTAAAAAAAATCTTATAAGCGAGGCATACCAGCTGGTGGGCTGCAAAACGGTGAGTCGATAAGGAGAGCGTCCAACATAGCTCTGTTCCTCACAAGTTCCTACCTCATGCTTCCACGGGTCAAACAATGACATAGATCGCCAGCTAAGAGTTGTGTGCTTAGCTGGTATTGCAGCCTGGGCACGGTTGTCCTTCTGACTTCAGCTAGATTGAGGAGGTACGTCCCGAGCGTCTGTTCACCAGGGAGGTGCGGCTTAAACAGCGTCTGTTCTGGCATCCAGCGGCTGAGTATGAAATGCTGTATTGCGTCAGCTATACCTAAGAAAGCAGCCCCTTCAACGCAATGTAGGTAATGTAGAAAAGTAATAGTAGAGTAAACGAATTGATTTAACGGCAACAGACCAGGCAACGAATAAAGGACAACGATTGGAAAGTCGGATCTTGGAACGTGAGAACTTTGAATGAACCCGCACGTGTTGGGCTCCTGGCTCGTGAACTGCAGAATGTGGCTGCTATACAGGAAATACGCTGACCCAAAACTGGAGAACGCGAATTCCGAGCGGTGGATCCCATCGCCAACACTTCATTCAAGTACCACATCTACTACAGCGGCAGCGATAATGCAGAACGCGGAGTTGGCTTTATAGTGATCGGGAAGCAGATGAAGCGAGTTATTCGGTGGAAGCCGATAAGCGACCGAATCTGTGTGTTGAGGATGAAGGGCGAATTCTTCAACTACAGCCTGATCAGCATCTATGCGCCAACGAACGACAAACCCGATAACATGAAGGATAAGTTCTATGAGAGCCTTGGTAAGGCCTACGGAGAGTGCCCAAAACAAGATGTCAAAATAGTCATCGGAGATGCAAATGCGCAGATCGGCAGAGAAAGTTTCTTTCGGCCTGTCATTGGAACGGAAAGCATTTATTCTGTTACCAACGATAATGGTCTGCGCCTTGTGACATTCGCTGCTGCTAGAGGGATGACAATCAGCAGTACCTATTTCGCACGTAAGAATATCCGAATACACACCTGGCGACACCCGAGTGGTGACACTTGCTTCCAGATAGACCACGTGCTGGTCGACGGGCGACATTTTTCGGACGTCATAGATGTGAGGTCCTACAGAGGCCCGAACATTGACTCGGATCATTATCTTGTAGCCGCATGTAGGCGCGATAATCCAGCGTCACGAGTTCAAGAAACAACAGGACGATGCGTTTCAATATCCAGCGCTTGTCAGCCGAAGGGATTGCTGCACAGTATCATCAGAAGCTAGACGAGAAGAGAGGAAAGCTTATGGGGAGTTATCCACGAAGCAGTGACAACAACAGCGCGAGAGGTGGTAGGTACCGCTCAGCGACGTCAACGTAGTGGTTGGTTTGACGAAGACTGCCAACGAGTGGCAAACGAAAAGAATGCCACCAGAAGTCGAACGTTAGTGGCCGGTACCCGGCAGAACCGGAAGCGGTACAGGGTGGCAAGAGCAGAAGAGAAACGATTCCACCGCAGAACAAAACGGCAACACGAAGAGAGTGTTATTGCTGAAGCACAGGAAAGTATGGACAGGAACGATTTACGGAGGTTTTATGCAACTGTCAATGGCGCGCGGCACACGACTGCGCCAGTGCCCGCCATGTGCAATGACCGGGAGGGAAATTTGCTTACAGACAAAAAATGGAGGCAGCCAGGTGGAAGGAGCACTTCGAAGATTTGTTGAATGGTAGCAGCGAATGTGCACCCAGGAACAGGATTAACATAATGGATGACGGCCAAGCAGTGGAACCACCAACACTGGATGAGGTTAAAAAGGCCCTTCAGGAGCTGAAAAACAGCAAGGCTGCTGGGAAGGACGAGATCCCAGTCGAACTTCTTAAGCACGGAAGCGCGCAGCTACATCAATCAATCCACCAGAATATTATAAAGATTTGGGAGGATGGAGAATTGCCCGCCAGCTGTTTGGATGGCCTCATATGCCCAATCTACAAGAAACGGCACAGACTGGATTACCCTTTTAAAATCGACGTATAAGATACTGTTGCGTGTTCTGTTCAACAGACTGCAACCTCTTGAGGAGTACTTCGTCGGCGAATACCAGGCTGGTTTTCGTGAGGGCCGATCAACGACGGATCAAATGTTTATCCTGCGGATGATCCTAGATCAAATTCGGGAATGTAACTTGCAGACTCACCATCTGTTCATTGTTGTAAAACGATTCAGTGAAAAGAAATGAGCTTTGGCAGATAATGTCAGAACACGGTTTTCCGGCGAAACTAATTAGGCTGATACACACAACCCTGGATGGATTAAACTCAAGTAGGTATTCGGGTAACAGCATAATAAAATGCGTTATTTTTGCAACATAACTGAATAATATAATCAGTTGTTTTTATGCTATTACCATAACATATTATGTTAAAAACTTGTCTGTCATAAGCGGATAAATAACAAATATCATAGCAAAAAAATGTTCCTGGAAGGCCAATTCAATAACATGTTTTGCTGGTTCAAAAACAAGTTAATAATAATGAATATAGAAAATATTTTAATAACAAATTTTGAACTTTAAGGACAAACGTCTTGAATTCCCGCTTCAACAGTGCATCAGAACTTCAGACGCACAAATCTCAAGAAGCAAGCTTCAAACAACAGTGCATTTCATTATTCCGTTCTTGCTCACTTGTAATAAGCTGAAAATAAGAAACTCAGGTGCGCTGGTTTTGTTTACGAAGAGATTTGTGCTTTCGAAATCGTGAGTGGGTGCCGAAGTCGGCCATTGTGGCGGCTATTTTGGGATTCAAACAAGTCTGTCCTTAAATGTAATTGATAGTAATCCAAAAACAAAATTAGTTAACTATTGAATTTAGTCTAATTTTTGGGTGGAAATCCAGATTATGCGGTTTAGATTATCCTTAAGGATCCCGATTCCAAGAAAACAATGTTTCAAAGCTCATAGATGCTATTTAAAAAAGAAGACCCCAAAATATTTTTGGAGCTCCTTCAGAAGATTATCCTGAGATTTGTGATATTTTGCCACGAAAACCTTTAATAAATTCCTTCTGGAATTCTTCCAATTGATCAAACGTCTCCTAAAAAGGCTCATTGGCGTTAGGACAATCTTGACATTATGTTGATTTGGGAAAAGTTCGCTTGGATTCATCTCCGCTGATTTATGTTTACTCTACTATCTATATTCGTATCTGAAACAAAAAATGGACAAATGAAAACAGGTCACAATTGTCAACGTTCTTATAATATAATAAGCTGAGAAGTCGGCTCTGTTACAGTTAGAATGTAATGCCACAAAAAAGAGAAAGTGTAACTGATGAAAGAATATGCGCAAGCTTCCCATAACAGATTGCTTCAAACAATGATGTAGTTTTGATATCAAAACAAATTATTGTTGTGCTATTGTCTCTTGGTGGATCGACTGAGAAGTTTACTACAGGAATTAAACGGCTACGTAGTCTTCAATACGGAAAACGAAGTTGTGGAAGTGTGGAGCCTCGTAGCCGTGCGGTTAGGGTCACCAAGCTTATAATCGCACCATGCTATGGGGTGAGGGTTCGATTCCCGCTTCGGGCGTTGAAACTTTTCGTGAGAATAGTTTCTTCCCCGTTTCCACTGGTGCATGCTCCGTTGTCCGTTGTCTAATGTTAAGTTTGAAAAACAGTCTGTACAAACAATTAGTTACCCCTGAAGATGACACAAAACCCCAGTGTCGAACGTCGGGCAAACAATAAACTTCGTTTTCCGTATTGAAGACTGCGTAGCCGTTTAATTCCTGTAGTTGTGCTATTGGTTATCAATTATTCGTACACTTTCAATGGTACAATAATAACTAAATTTGTTTATAACAAAACATATTATTCACATGTTATTGGATGAATGAATATGTACCAATACCGTAATCATAAAAAATAAGATTGTCCAACAAAAGATGTTATGGAGAAGCAATGTCTTGATAAGATAATAATAACAAGACAAGATATAAAACAGGTTATGTTATTTCACAGTTATTAATTTGCTATTCTCATCTGCTCGAGGAAGTACCTACATGATAGCGGGTAGAGACAGAAGCAAGCCTAGTGGTGTTAGTGCTGAATCTCGAGTTGTACCAAGTGTACGAAGATGTGAATATTGTAAAACGTATAAAATACGGCAGACTTCAGTGGGCTGTACACGTAGTACGGATGTCGGAAGAAAGAATAGCGAAAACAATATTCAGCAGAGAACCCGGTAGAGGTAGAACTGTGGAAGTGCTTATAGAACACAAAGCTGAGTAGCAGGCTTTGTCCAAGTTGAAAAAAATCTGTGAAATTATTTTCTGACAAACCAGAGTGAAAAAAGAAGTATTTAAAGCTAGCCACAGAGAAGCAGCGATAATTAATGCTTTCCAATATTCCAACATTTTGAAACAGGTCTTCTCGGATGCTGCATGAAGTGTGCCATCCTCAGAAATCGGATTCTAACTCTGACCACTTTTTGACCAGGAGGGGTGTTAAGCAGAGTTTATAATTAACTTTTATAATCCTGTTTCCAAATGCTTAAGGGATCGCAAAGGAAACTACGACTAGATATAGGATAAGCATGATGCTCTGTGCAAATGAAAACAGCTCAGGGCAAAAGGATTCATCATTTTCGGAGTTCATATACGAGTGAGATATGGATACGGTCGGCTTAGCCCAGAGAGAAAGTAAGTCATCCGAAAATGCCAAACAAACAGTCATACATGGACAGAGAGATGGACACAGAGAACAGAAAATAGCATAAACAGTCTCTATATGTCAACAAATAAACATGTTCGGATTAGAAGCTTATTTTCGTCTCTTGTGTCCTTTCATCTAGCACCGTGAGCTATGAACTACACAGAGACATTGCATCATTCCGGCGATGATGCACCTTCTCCATCGCTGCACATAAGCTTGCTGCCCGACCGACCTAAAACTTCTAGGGCATCAATTTTTGCATGCTGTGAACGTCCACCGGCTCAGGATGGATTTAGGAAACGATGGATGGAACTTTCAGGACGACGACAGGTCCTTCGATCGGACTCGGTAAAATCGATTGGCAACAGTTTTGACAATTCAATTTTTCGGGATGGTATGGACCACACACATATCCATCCACTGGCAATTTATGTTGGACCTCACAACACGTGCCTCGAGAACGAAACATGGTCTGGTCAGTCAGTCAGTGTCATCGGTATCACTTTGAGATCGCATACGGGAACGAAATGTGTTTCTTTGTTTGCGCTAATTCGCTTTTGGCGCTTAGTAATTTATGCATATCAATCATATGGTTGCACATTTGGGGCAAGAACGTGATCGCTACAATGTAGAGCTTCTCAGAATCTAATACTGGAATTTGGGAGCATGTGTTTTAATGGATATTGAGAGATCAAATCATCAAACGATTCTGTGAAGATACAAACATGCTCCTAACACAATGCCAATAATTTGATTTATTTTTTATCTTAATTTACAGCTTTTTTACCCACTATTTGGGCAGGGGCACATATGATTGCTGTGTTGATACCGATACACTCAAACATCTTTTTGCGTCCATTTTATATACGCTAGTTCTTTTCATTTTAGTTATAATCGCCAAAGTTGAAATTTACTTCCAATTTTTAAATATTAGAGTAATTTAGGATTTAAATTATTGCAGCACGTACATTTCGAACTAAAACCATCGACCTCCACAAAACGTCAAAATGCATCTCACATCCTATTCCTGCCACCGTAACTGACCTCGTTTATCGATATGAGCGCTACTCGGAATACCGCTCGATATGCATCATAAAACCGTTTCAAAATCCAATTTCGCAGTGCACATCTTGCACCTTCACCTATGCTAGGAGGAGAGCATGCCAAAAGTCGATAGACCATTAGTGGATGGTCGTCGTCGCGATGCAGTTGTGACCGGCTGCAGATGAGAGCTTCATTAAATTTCGTCGCTATAAAATTTCTGGTAGGTACCGTACGACCAGTCGAGCAGCGTGCCTGGCCGATTTTGGCTGCTGCAATACTCCAGCATTCCGGACAGGACCGGGAAATTTTCCACGTGTCGCACTTCGAATGCTGCTGTAAGAGGTAAACGGTGCCTCATCAGGGTGAAACGATCCTTACAGCGAAATTGATCAAGAATGAACGTTATAAGAAATACTGTCCTCAGAAATTATTCATACACCCAAGTTTTTTTTCTCTCTGCCAGTAATGTTGCCAAAAATGTCTTTAAAAGTTCCCATAGCCATCTTGCAATTATAACCTTCATAGTATTAAGTACCTACATATATAAAAAAAAGTCGTCTTGAAATTTAGTAAAAAACTTAGGGCATGTGTGTCAGCAGTAAGCTCACGCTCCTATATTCATCCTATTCGAAAACAAGCGGTACCGATTGATTCCGTTTCTTTTGTTTTCATGGGTGCTCGCTCACCCGACCACGATCCCCATCGCAACTCGAAATATTTTAAAGATAAAGCGTTGGTGATCAACCTTATAGGGTATTGGTTCCCTTATTAAGCATGTGGCTCCCATTTTCATCCTACGAAAAACAAAGGATTTAAGCGCTTCAAGGAAAAGGTGAAAAATGACGCGTGTTTGGGGCAATTGCGATGGGGATCTCGATAGGGTTGCATTGTTCGGCGAAAACAACGAAAAGTGGCGCGTGTTTGGGGCAGGTGCACATTGTCCTTTCTCGTGAAGTGATAAAAATGGATGCACACTTGGTAGCAAACAGTATTGCAGAAAATTGAAGGAGCTAAAGAGTGGTTGCGGTCATCCGACGACATGGAGCTGGGTGAGATCATTATGAGTTTTTTTTTCTTTACATACTAGAAGAAGTTGGGGTAATTTCACCAATGCGTTTTCATGAGGACTCCTGGTGTCTGTAATATCTGCAAATTAATCTTGTAATTCTGATGCAAGCCTAATATTGAAGCGATAAAGAAGAAGAAGAAAGTGATTTCAGTTCACAACAACCATTGAGCAAATTTAAAATAATTGGCTTAATTACCTCAACGGATGTCGATCACAAGTAACACATGGGACTACTCTTAGTAAAATACATAATTCAAAAATAACTATCTAAGCATGAAAGTTTATTCTTTGTATACACAAAGTTCAATACTGTGGGAAACGCGCGACTTTTTCCGTGAGTCGGTCGGTTTTCTGGGTAGGGAGATGGGGACGCGAATATTGAATGCGAAATCAGAAGCGTGCGATTACTTTCGTGGGAAAGTCGGTTTTCACAGTAGTTTAAACGCTCAATGCGGTGACGCGTTTAATATAAAACGGTCGTTGACGTATGTGCATCACCCTTACTATCGCGACCAAATAAATCATAATCTGGATGAAGACCGTGTTGTGTATTTTCATATAACTAGTGGATCATATCACCTACCAAGATCCACACCTTACCCTACCCTACTAACAAATACTCCTTCCCGAGACAACTGTGGGAATGCTGTGGATTCCACGGTTTCTAGTAACAACGGTTGTCGAACTAACATTCCTTCCCCTTTTCCGATGACCGTAAGGACGTGGCCGGCTCCGTTATTGACTTTAAAATATTGAACTCTCGCATTGTGCTCATTGAGAGTGTGTAGCTAGTCCCAAGCACCATTCATTGGATCTCTGTGTAACTTCGATTGTTCTGGTCAATCACGGAGTAGCACGATGTGTACGGTTATCTTTGCTTTGCTTTGCTAAACTTAATATTTATTTGTGTATTCTCATTACACACATTCAAGGAACTTTACCGAAAGCTTCACTTCACGTTTCCAAATATGATCCAGATAATTCCAGCTTTCATGAAGTTTCAGCAGAAACTTCACATTATTTTCATTTGTGCATTCAAACAACCTTTTCATACAGTTGTTCAAATTCCGCACAGATTAATATAAGTAAATCCTTCATTTTGATTATGAATGTATTCGGGAATTGCTTTGAACAGTTTCTCCACCAAGTATAAATAACGTCAAAAAATTTATAAAAGTTTGGCAGACATTCTGTTTCATTTTCAACACCGTATTTCCTAGTTGCTGCCTATTTTTTTTTTTTAAAGTTCCTCAACAATTTTATTTTTTTTTATTTAGAAAATATGCTGGAAATCTTTAAGGCTTAGGTGTTTCAAGAAGTCCCAGTGCATAGTGCCTATGGTAGAGGAATATTATTAGAAAAAAAATCTGTATCCCTAAGTCGCCCACGAAATGAAAGCTCAGGGCCTATGATTTCATAGTGCTAAGAGCGAAATGTATTATAGGCACAGATAAAAATTATGATATTTACACGTCATGTAAACTTCAGTTAAGTCATGTAAACTTAGTGTTATGATGGTTAAAATTGGCATATCATGTAAAGTTGTATTATATTGTAAACACACAGAGTCATGCTGAATTACATGACATGTGATGAAAGTTTACATGTTATTATGACTTTTACATGATATGTCATGTACACTTCTGTGATATCCCTCACTCCAATCAAGTGCATCATATGTCACAGAATTTTACACTCGTTTTTCGATCTGTGGGGGTTGATGAAAATGTAACAAATTTTGGGTAAAAAGTGCCCAAAAAATGGGTATCGTTCGAAAATTGGTTCTAGAAGTCATTAAAAAACCCTAATTAATCCACCTAGCGGTGATGGCGCCTTTCTCGTGCTTTAGAATATCCTTTCAACAAAACTCAAGCGACATGTTGTTGACATTGACATAAATACAAAATGAAAACTGCTAGCTAAATCTACTCAATATGGATACATTCTATATTAGCATAACATCCAATATTCAGAAAATATAAGACAACGATCCAAAATTCAAACCAAACAAATGTCATGAAGCCGCAAAATTTTGAAACGTCATTATAGATTTTCCGGTCATCATTTTTCGAATCCGGATATCTACCCCAACTAAACTAACCGTCATCTTGAACATTAAGACACCATCTTGGATGTTCTGGTATTCATTTTTGGACACCTAAAATTACATAAAATAGTTGCTGTATTGAATTTTGGCATGTCGTTTATGATTTTCTGGTTACCAGTTTTGGACGAAGACCGGCATTCTTCCCCATTCAAACTATAGTCATATTGCAGACCTTGTGAAACAGCGCACAGCTTGGATTTTCTGATTACAATTTTTGAATTCTGGACATATTTCCATACAAAATATGCCCATAATGCATGAATTTAAAATACTATAAAATAGGCGCTAACTTGAATACTGGGCCGCTATCTTGGATACTCTGGTGGACTCCGAACATATTTTCCCATACCAAATACACTAATTTTACATAGTTTTAGAGCTCAAAATTCCTTTAAACAGCCGCCATCTTCTGTTGACGCGATGAAATTCTTATTTTTCCATTCAACGTTGACCCATCCTGCTATAAATTTACACCTTAGGAATCTGAAATGGTACGATTTAATGAGATCGCTTTAGTTTTGTCTATATTTTGTTCTCTTTCATATATGAGAACTTAGACCTGTTCGTCACTGTTGTTCATACCCAACATTTATCAGGCCATTAAACAAAGCCACGATTTATTTTTTCACATGAACGTTGGTTCTGCAACACAACAACTAGTCTCTAATGTGATCTAAAGCTATTCTCTTGCTAACCGTTCATTAGATTATCAAAAAATCTGCGATGATGTGTCGTATGTATGGGTTAAGTTCATTTTTATATTTGGTAATTTCCGGTGGGATACCCGGATCTAATTCCATGACACTACCGGTTGTCCCAATTATGGTCTGAGATTATTTTATTGCTAATTCTTCACCTTTACCTAATCACCGCGATTTAATATATCGCATGTATGGGTTTAATTCACTTTTACTATTAACCACTTTAGAAGCCACAGCTGAACCCGCAACACTACCGGGAATCTAATGTGGACTGGCCCTATTTTTCCATCAGGTTGTCGATAAGTCGTGATCAGTCTTATTAGAGATCACAGTCATTTCAACCTTTTCGTCGATATTCGGCCTCCTTTGTCTCCGACATTCGCAACACAAGCAATCAAACTACTATTCGAAACAAAAATGTCAAACGAATGCACTTCACCACGATAGCGGCTTCGGGAGACGGTTCGGCTTTTGTTATTCCTGTCTTCTTCCATATCAAGAGCTATGTTGCCCATCTGTGTGCCGTATTCAATACAACATGCAAGAATAAACTCATATTAACATTCATAATCGGAATTGGCTGAGAATCAATGCGTAATGCTAGAATTACACACGTGTCATCGTGTCAGATGACATTGATTTGGCTCTTTCTTATGTTTATTGATCTTCGTTCTACTGCTCGTGTTGTGTGTAGGTAAGAGGTAATGGTAGCGCACGAATGTAACAAAGCAAGCTGATACCCGACTGCGGCAACGAAATGAAGGTAGGGAAAAGTGTCGAATGTTTACAAGACTGGTCGTGATTTGATACACCGCATTCATGGGTTTGGTTAAATTTTACACTTTACTACCCGGATCTGATTCTGGGTAACTACCGGCTGAACCAAATATGGTCTGACATTATTGTCTTGTTAACTGCTCATCGGTTAACCAAAAACGCTGCAAATTGAAGGTGTCACATGCAGAGTTTGACAATTTCGACGGGACTCTCGGAACCCATTCCGGAACACTACCAGTTGTCTTTAGTGTGACCTAAGGCTATTTTCTAGCTAACTGCTCATAAGGGGCTGTCCATTAATTACGTAAGGGTTTATGGGGGGAGGGGGGGGTTTGAAAAATCTTACGCGCTATACAAAAATATTTTGGCTCTCATACAAAAAATCTTACAAGGGGGGGTGGGGGTGTCAAAAAATCGTGAAAATTCCCTTACGTAATAAATGGACAGCCCCTAAGGTTATCGCAAAAGCCACGATTTGATGTGTCACATGCCAGGATTTGGTTTACCTTAACATTTGGCCTCTCCCGGCCACTCAAAACCGATTCCGAAACACTTGCTGGCCGTTCATTAGGTAATCTAAAAACACGCTATTTGATGTGACGCATGTACGGGTTTGTTTCTCTTTCAGATTTAACCTCTTCGGCGGGAACCCCGGTTCCGGAACACTACTGGTTCAAATATGGTCTGAGATGGTTTTCCTGCTCATTATCCATCAGGTCATCGAAAATGCCGTGGTTTGATGTGTCGCATGCATGGGTTTGGTTCAATTGTATATTTGGCCACCTCCAGCGTGACGCCGAGAACCGGTATCGGAACACTACTGGTTCAGATATGGTCTGGGATGATTTTCCTGCTCATTTTCCATCAGGTCATCGAAAATGCCGTGGTTTGATGTGTCGCATGCATGGGTTTGGTTCAGTTGCATATTTGGCCACTTCCAGCGGGACGCCCAGAACCGGTTCGGGAACACTACCGGTTAAGATATGGTCTGAGACTATTTTCCTGCTCATTTTCCATCAGGTCATCGAAAATGCCGTGGTTTGATGTGTCGCATGCATGGGTTTGGTTCAGTTGCATATTTGGCCACTTCCAGCGGGACGCCCAGAACCGGTTCGGGAACACTACCGGTTCAGATATGGTCTGAGACTATTTTCCTGCTTACCGCTCATCAGGTTATTGAAAATGCCGTGGTTTGATGTGTCGCATGCGTAGGTTTGATGCATTTTCATATCTGGTCCCTTCCTGGGGTACCGTTCCGGAACACCTAAATGGCCATATCTCCGGAACGGCTGGACCGATTCGAACCATTTTCAATAGGAAACAATGGGACCAGATTCCGCGTCGAATGAACCGTCGGTCATTAAAATCGGATGAGGTTTACTGCCAAAAAGTGATGTGAGTTTTTTTGTACACACACATACACACATACACACATACATACACACACACATACATACACACAGACATCACCTCAATTCGTCGAGCTGAGTTGATTGGTATATGTGACTCGACCCTCCGGGCCTTCTATCGAAAAGTCATTTTTGGAGTGAACATATAGCCTTTCCAGTACATATAGTGTACGAGAAAGGCAAAAAGTTCTAAACCCCCCGATAAAACATATCGCTCCTAGCTTTAAATGAAAGAAGGTACCCTTAGCTTTCATTTGGTGGGTGACTTAGCAATACTGATTTTTTTCGATAATATTCACACAGACACCGAGAATGGTTTTCATGGGAGTTTCCGAGAGTCTCAGGGGCGTTTTATGAGCACCCAGGGGGTGTTTGCCCAAGCGTTACTTGGAGGACTCAGGAGCGTTTAAAGGGGTCTCAGGGGATGCCTGGAGATCTCAGGAGATTTTCATGCGGGCTCGAGTAATGGCTATCCTGAGACCCTCTAAATCGCCCTTAAACCTCTTAAAACGCCCTAGAAACCCCCGTAATACTAGTGAAACGCCTCTGATATCCCCGTTATCCCTATGGCTCCTGAAATCCCTTGAAACCCTCTGAAACGACCTCAAAAAGCTTTTGAAACCCCTCCAGAAAAAAAAACTTAGGATCCCTTAAAACGCCCCTGAAATTCTTTAAAACACCCTTCAAACCTTTCGAAATGCCGGTGGAACGTTCCTGAAACCCTCTGAAGTTCGCTGAAATGACTTGAAACGCCCCTGGGATCTCTTTTAACGCCCTTTAAAGGTTTCTGAGACCTCATTGAATCACCCTTAAAGCCCCATGAAACGTCCCTGAAATCCCCGTACTACCATTGAAATTTCAACGAAACCTGACGGAACGCACTTAAAGGAATCATGAGCTCCTCTGAAACGACCCCCTGGAACGCCCCTAAAGCCTCTTGGAACTCCTTTTTTTAGGCTCTTCAGAAACTTCTTGGAAACTCGCTCCCGCGAACTAAGTTTTCTTAATAAAGTTCTGCTTAATTTATGCACAAAACTCCCTCTTTTTATGCCCTTTTCAATTAATGCACCTCCAGCCGAAGGCATAAAAGAGGGGTTCCAGTTTATCGTTGCCGAATCTCGTTATTGGCATGATAAAATCGGCGATGGTATTCGTAGATTCCCTGAATGACCCATTTCCCCGAATTCCATTTCCTCGAATATGTTTTTTGTCTATAATGAATTGTCTATTTGCTTACATGAAAGAAAGCCATGTCGTTAGTCCCAGAATGAACTAGCTTGGTTGATAAAATTTCATTCTGCTTCTTAAGGAACCGAAACACTTAGAAGAGAATACATTCAAATCATTGAACGCTTTGTGAAAATGTTCGACCAATATAATTAAAAAAACAGCCAAAAGCCAAAAGTAAAATATCATTTTTGAAGACAGATTTAAACTGAAGCTTCCTCAGGAATTACTTCAGAAAAATCATCGAAGGTTCTTTCAGCAGTTTAATAAGGATTTCTAAGGATTTTCGGAAATTTAATTAAGAGTTTCTCCAGGAATCCCTTGGATAATTTCAACTGATGATACCGAAGAAATTTGTAGAAGGTTTCGTTTCTGGTATTCCCCTTGCGATTCCTTCGGAAATATCTCCTGGGAATCCTTCAGGGATTTCTCCAAGGATTCCTTCCGATGCCCATTCCTTCACAGATTTTTACAGAAGAACTTTATAAAATAATATAAAAAATATTTGAGTAATTCTTCACGGATTACCTGAAGGAATTTTCAAAGAAATCCATGAAGGTACTGTTACGTACAGTATTAATTAGTTATACTTAGACCGACATAAGACTCACTGATCGAACCGAGTCAGATTGAGCAGAGCATGAGTACCGCAGAAACAGCTTCTCTGTTGCGCACCGCAGACCGATAGCAGTGTAGGTCGTGCAGGTAGTCCCCGATCCTCGGCTTTTGAGTGCCACCGATCGCGCTGTTGAACAGCAGCACAGAAAGATCAATTTAGTTATCTCCCGTACGTCGGTCGCGCCGGCAGTAAGAAATATACAGTCCACAATAGAAACTTATAGTGTGTCGTTTCTCGGTAGTGTCTAATAACACTAGTTTACAGCATTTTTGAACTCGGTAAGCTGATGATCATTTTTGGTGTAGAATCATGCCCTGAGTTCGAAAACGCAAAGGAAAAAAATTACAGTAGAGCGGAAATTTTTTCGACTTTCCATAGAAGGTTGATGATTTGAAATCGATTTTTGTTCTATTTTTAAGCAAGGTCGCTCACTTCAAACATCTCTTTCTCCGTAATCAATGCTCCGATTGAGCTGAAATTTTTACTGTAACTCGCCTACATATGATATGTCAAATAATCGTCGAGAAAGAATTTTTAAATTGGTTTTTTCTTATTGAAAAAAATACATTTCTTCAAAAAATTTTGGGAATTTTGCTAAAATTTAAGGATATTGTCCCTTAAATACGCCAATATCTTGAATTTCATCAATCTGACGCAACACCTGTATTCAGATGATCGAATGGTATTGTATTCAGCTTTGAATTTATGGAAAAAGATTTAAAATTGGTTGAGCAAAACACAATATATTTGAATTTTAGTAAATTACATATTTTGAAAAGTTGTAAAACTCGATATTGAGCTAAAACTCAAAAACTGTTCTACTTAAAATTTTTTGAAGGTCGGTTTCGAAATCAGCACTAAATTGTGCTCCAAAAATTTTGGTCGTTGACAGAAGTTCACGACTTTCGTTTTATTTTGTAAACTAGTGTAAATAATTAGTGCTACGAAATCGAATGTTTAAGTCGCAGTCCGAAACGCTATTCCGCGAGTGAACCGTGGGGTTACTATCCGGCCAGTGAAGTTTAGTTTATTACATAACATTTTCTGGTCCTTCGAGCCGGATAAGACCAATCCGCGGGACCACGTTTTGGTGTATAGTGCGGCGTGGCTTGGGTACATTGTGCGGTCGACCCATTGTCGGGTTGAATTGTGCTCGATCGATGAACTTTCGATCGAAGTCTGTAATTGCGCGCGCGTGTGCAAGTGATGCTGCCGACTTGGGGCAGCGAAGAAAAAGTGATTTTGGTTACTGAATCCCTTGCATGAGAATTGGATTCCCTGTGTGCTGTTGGAAACGTAATTGGAGACCCGATTATCCTGCAACGGAGACCGCCGTCCATCCGTTGGCTGTTTTATTGGATTCTTGGATGCTGTTTGCCGTCGTCCTGTTCCCCCTTGGAGCAGTTTCATCCCGTCTAGGAGTCAGATAAGTAGCCAGTGTGTGTGTGTGTGTGAATGTGTGGTTGAGGTGGCTTAGGATAGCGTGGTCTGCATGTGACGCAATCCAGCCGATAGCGCTTTGTTCTGCTGCATTAAGCGAGCGCTCTGTTACCGTACTGTGGTGCGAGTTTGGACAAATTTGAATATTCTTGTGGAGGATGTTTTTTGAGTTCTCCGGTTGATAATTTGATTTTGGCACAATTGCGATTTGCCGTTTGGATAATTCCCACAATTAGTGGTTGATAATTGAGCTTCCTGTCAGTTCTGTCAATTCGTTCCGCTTGAGGTCTCGGTATCGGTTTTCTGTTCTAGTGAAGTGTGATAGTGGTGAATTATCAACGATGACGAAGTCCAGTTTAAGGCAGTTGGTGAAAGAAGAACACCAATTGCAGTCAGCGTTGGAGAATGTGCAAAAGTTTGTGGATAATTTCGACGAAACTCGTGATCAAGATGTGGTTGAATTTCGTTTAGTGAAGCTAGATGAGATTTTCGACAGATTCTGTGCAGTGAGAGTGAAGATTGACGTGCTTTTAGAGGAAACTGGTGAAGACTATGAAAGTGCTGGTGACGATGAAGGTGCTAACAGTGTGAAGTCCATTCCTACCCGCACTGACAGTGTCCGTACCTACCAGGATTTCGAGAACTCGTACTTTCGACTGAAGTCAGCACTGTCTGCAAAACGACCCAGAACCCAACTAGGAGTTGTGGAGCGTCAACCTGCGGTTGTAGGTGTTCAGCCATCACGATTGAAGTACCCGGAGCTGAAGTTACCGTCGTTTTCCGGAAAGCTGCAGGATTGGATCAATTTTCGAGATAATTTCCGATCGCTGATTCACGACAACGCTGAGCTGAGTCCCATCGACAAGTTTAATTACTTGCGAGCTTCGTTGAGAGATGACGCGCTACTGCAGATCAACCAAGTGCAAGTGAGCGCTGCATCGTACCCAATTGCCTGGGGAATCCTCGAAGCGAAGTATGAAAATCATAAGCTGATTGCTCATGAGCACCTGAAAGCGCTGTTTGCAGTTCCATCAATGAAGTCGGAGTCTTTCGAAGCACTGAACGTTGTCCTAACGACGTTCAAGGTCAATCTACAGCAGTTGGAGAAGCTGGGGGAAAACACCAACAATTGGAGCACTCTTCTGGCGTTCATGCTATCGCAGAAGCTAGACACCGCTACGCTCCGCCAATGGGAGACTCATCATGGGTCCAAGGACATCCCACGATATGACGCCTTGCTAGACTTTCTGGATAAGCATTGCGCGATTCTGCAGTCTACTTCGACACGGAGTGGATTTGAGCAAAAACGTCCGTTCAAGAGCTCAGCTGTTCACACTCTAGTGCCATCCGCCACCAGCAGTTGTCAAATCTGTAACGGTGGACAGCATAGCGTTGAGCAGTGTCGTCGCTTCAGCAAGATGCGAGTGGTGGACAGAAAACTGGCGATTCGAAGACTTGGACTCTGTTTGAATTGCCTATCTTCCGGACACTTCGTGGCAGATTGTTCCAGACGTACGTGTTCCAAGTGCGGTCAACGTCATCATTACTTGCTGCATCCGTATTCTCCACCCACTTCTACCCCTCAGAATCCGACTCCGAATACCCCGAACAGGCCTCAAGCCGCGAACGCGAACACAAATGCTCAAACACAGTCTCGTCCTCAGTCTCAAGGACATCAATCGCAATCGAATTCTCAAGGCCAATCCCGGATGAATAATACTCAAACAAATCCACAAACACCTCCCGTCCAAAACACTTTTCCGCCACATACACGACAGTCACCTCCCACAAATACACCGACTACTTCTCACCACACTGCTACTTCACACAACATTCGGAGTCAGCGAACTACTACACTTCTGTCAACCGCGCTCGTGAAGCTCGCCGATCGATTCGGAAACACAGTCATTGCTCGTGCGTTGTTGGATAACGGTTCGCAGATATGTATGATCACGGAAAACCTGTCTCAGCGGTTGAACTTCAAGCGGTTCCATGAAAATCTACCGGTAAATGGTGTTGGTGGTGCTTCATCGGTATCCAAACAGTCAGTGTTGGCGAGAATCCTGTCGCGTTGTTCGTCGTTCGAAACTGAAGAAGTGAAATTCTACGTGCTGCCTCGGATAACGTTGAATCTGCCGCAGCAAAGCTTCGACATCAGTACTTGGAAGCTGCCGTCCGACATCTGTTTCGCTGATCCAGGCTTCCATGAGTCCAGTGCCGTAGATGCAATCCTTGGCGTATCCGTCTTCTACGATTTGCTGATGGGAGAGCAGACTCTCGGAGTCTAGTCCGATATTGTGCAACACAAAACTCGGATGGATAGTGGCCGGAGAGATTCCAGAAACTCCTGTCACAACCCTCAGTGCAGTCACCGCTTCAGTTTCCACGGAAGAGATCCACGAGCAGTTAGCACGCTTTTGGGAACTGGAATCCTGTAGAACGAGGAGCTGTCTTTCCATCGAGGAGTCTACGTGCGAGTCGATCTTCGAGCAGACTACGACGAGAGATCCTGATGGCAAGTTTCGGGTAGTGTTACCAAAGAAGGAGTATGCGTTGAAGCAGTTAGGCGAGTCCAAAGCGATTGCTACCAAGCGGTTCATGGGACTAGAACGTCGCCTAAACGCGAACCCGGAAATGAAGGCTCTGTACACAGAATTCATCCACGAGTACCTGCTGATGGGTCATATGCGAGAAGTTCGTGACGACGAGGAAGAGCCGAAACACAGTTACTACTTGCCGCATCATGCAGTCCTGAAACCTGACAGCACCACGACGAAGCTCAGAGTAGTTTTCGATGCGTCGTGTGCTACAGACACCGGAGTTTCCCTGAACGATACCCTGATGGTGGGACCGGTGGTACAGAGTGACCTCTTGTCCATTCTGATTCGCTTCCGACTCCAACAGTATGCAATCGTCGCTGATGTGGAAAAGATGTATCGCATGATCAACGTAGTCGAAGAGGATCAACCGCTGCAGAGGATTCTTTGGCGAGAGTCCGTAGATGAGCCACTCCGAACGTACCAGCTGACGACCGTGACCTACGGTACTTCTGCCGCACCGTATCTAGCAACACGGAGCTTAAAGAGATGCGCAGAGGAGGGAGAGCAGACGAATCCACCCGCAGCCAAAACCATCAAGAAGGATTTCTACGTCGACGACATGCTAACTGGAGCGAAGTCTGTGAAGGAAGGAATACGGCTGTGCAAGGATGTCCTGTCGCTACTTGGTTCCTTTGGTTTCAACCTCCGGAAGTGGCATTCCAATCAGCCTGCGATTCTGAAGAGCATTCCACGTCACCTGCGTGACGAGCGAGAGCTGCTGGATATTGACGCGACATCTACAGTGAAGACCCTCGGCTTAACCTGGGAACCGGCGACAGACTTGTACTGGTTCAAAACACCTCGCTGGAGCCCGATGCTGCCAGTGACACAGCGTATCGTACTGTCTGATTCCGCACGTTTATTCGATCCGTATGGTCTTGTAGGGCCAGTGATCGTGCAGGCGAAGATGTTTCTCCAAGAACTTTGGAAACGGAAGTATTCTTGGGACGAACCGTTGAGCGCAGATCTGCAATCACAGTGGCTCGAGTTCAGAACGAACTTGGATCGAATCGATGCAGTTTCCGTACCCCGCTGGATCGCATTCAGCGATAATGTGATATCATGCGAACTACACGGATTCTGTGACGCCTCAGAAAAGGCGTACGGAGCAGCAATATACCTACGTTGCGTTGCACAAGATGGAACAGTTACAGTCCGGCTGGTGATGGCTAAGTCCAAGGTAGCTCCATTGGAAGACTTGAGCAAGAAGAAGAAAAGGCAGTCAATACCCCGACTCGAGTTATCTTCGGCACTGCTATTGGCGCACTTGTACGAGACAGTAGCAGAAAGTATTCAGATCCCAGCGAAGACATTCTTCTGGACCGACTCGACTATCGTGAAGTGTTGGCTTTCCTCCCATCCGTCCAGATGGCAAGCGTTCGTCTCCAACAGAGTGTCAGAGATCCAGCATATCACTCGAGAAGGCGTTTGGAACCACGTACCTGGCGTCGAGAACCCGGCAGATGTAATATCTCGAGGTGTAACACCGCTGGAGCTTGCCGAATGTTCAATCTGGTGGAACGGGCCGACCTGGCTCCAAGAAGACCCGAGTGCTTGGCCGAAGACGCGTAGCAGCCCAGAACAACAGTTTGATTCAGTAACGTTGGAGGAAAAACCGCTAGTGACAGCAGCGCTGCAGATGCTACCGCCCAGTGAGATCTTCATCCGCTATTCGTCTTTGTTGAAGCTATTAAGATCAACTGCTTGGATACTTCGTTTTGCCAACAACTGCAGAACTGGAAATCGAGCCTGCAGACGAAGTGGAGTCCTGAACGCGAAAGAACACGAAGAAGCTTTGATCGCATTAGTGAAGCTGGCGCAGTCAGAGTGTTTCCCAGTGGAATTGGCAGATCTAGCAGCGAAGGGACAAGTGAAACCCAGTTCGAGATTGCATACGAAGGATCCGTGTCTGCGAGATGGATTAATTCGTGTTGGCGGAAGACTTCGCCATGCTCCAGTGTCGTTCAGCAGAAAGCATCCGATTGTGCTAGACAGCAATCACCCGCTGACGAAGCTGATAATGGTTGACTACCATCACAGACTGCTCCACGGAGGAGCGCAGCTGATGCTATCCTGTATGAAGGAGCGGTTCTGGCCGCTGTCCGGAAGAAACCTAGCACGGAAGGTAATGCACGAATGCGTAACCTGCTTCAGAGCTCGTCCACGAGCCCACGAACAGTTGATGGGGGACCTGCCGATGGAACGAGTGACTCCTGCTCCTGTTTTTCTTCGCGTCGGAGTCGACTACTGTGGTCCGTTCAACGTTCGTCAAGCGTCTCGTAAGGCAGCACCAATCAAATGCTACCTGTGCGTGTTCGTCTGCCTGGTAGTGAAGGCGGTACACATAGAGATGGTAGCAGATCTCACTACGGAAGCATTCATGGCGGCACTGAGACGATTCGTGTCGCGGCGTGGGAAGCCAGAAGTGATCTTCTGCGACAACGCTACGAACTTCGTAGGAGCGCGTCGAGAAATCAGTGAATTGCATCGTTTGTTCCGAACCGAACAGTTCCAGAACGCAGTTGTGACGGAAGCAGCCAGCAATTCGATCGAGTTTAAGTTCATTCCTGCGAAAACGCCGAACTTCGGCGGATTATGGGAAGCGGCCGTAAAGTCTCTGAAAGGCCACATGCGTAGAGTGATAGGGAATACCGTACTCCGTCAGGACGAACTGCTGACTGTTGTTACGCATATCGAGGCATGTCTGAATTCGAGACCGATCACTCCGATTAGCAACGACCATCGAGACCTGGAAGCATTGACCCCCGGACACTTTTTGGTGCAGCGTCCGCTAACAGCGATTCCGGAACCGAGTTTGGAGGACATCCCGGAGAACCGACTGAGCAGATGGCGCTTGGTTCAGCGTTACAGTCAGATGCTGTGGAGGCGATGGTCTACGGACTATCTGTCAGATCTCCACAACCGTAACAAGTGGACGCGAAGAAGGGATAACCTGCATATCGGAACAATGGTGTTACTAAAGGAGGATAAACTACCGCCGCTGCAGTGGCAGCTTGGACGCGTTACGGAGATTCACCCGGGAGCAGATGGTATGATCAGGGTGGTTACCGTTCGCAAGCAGCAAGGAATATTTCGTCGAGGAATCCAGAAGATATGCATTCTTCCGATTCTGGACAACCAACCGCAGGTCGAGGAAGCACAGTAGTTCAGCATCAGTACATCAGTCCGCTAATTAGAATAAGTATTTCCGCCCCCGTTGGGGCACTTTAGGCAGCAGGCGGCACACATTTCGCCGTTGATGTCTGGGGGCGACCCTCAAGTTACGTTCATCCTGTTTTCGTATTTTGTTGGAACCTACCGCTTTGCTTTCCATCGCTAGGGATATGAACACCAACTGTCTCCACTGTCGTCGCCGCAGCCCAGACGATCCATTTGATGTGATGCTTCTACCGTTCCTGTTACCTGCTCAGACAACCACCAGGCTAAGTACGCCCCCATATGGGGCAACTGTCGGCATTTTGCGGTGCTTTATTACCGCTACGCCACGGGGGCGACGTATAAGTTACGTTGATCCGCTTTAGTGTTTCTTCTGGATCCCAATCGCCTCGTATCTTCAACAGATCATCGGAATCTTCGCTCATCGCTAGTCATCAGTGTTCCCTAGCCCGAGAGAGATGCCCGGATACCCATTCAATGTACAGTCTACCGTTTTCATCAGTTCATCGTGCCAGCAGCTAGGAGCTGCGCTTCAGCTATGTATTCATTGCCCCCACAGGGCAACTTTGGCAAGCTTTGGACATTCCGTCCGTTTATTGCCAGGGGGCCGACCGTTAAGTTACGTGTCTCCTCTGTAAGTCCGTGTCTCGGATTACAGCTGTATTTATCTTCGACAGGCATCGAACCGTCAGATACCGCAGTCGCCAGTGGCAAGTTCCTATTCTACCGGACGTTGACATCAGTGCACGGATTCATCGTCTACGTGATGCGGACATCGTCATCGGTGACCAGCCGTAGGAGGACCAACCGATCCTGTCCAGTCAGTGTACAATCGCATATGTATAAAGTGTTAGAGTAAGCGACGAGATCGTCGAGCCGTTGTAACGAAGAGTCGAATTGTTTGTTCATTGTTCAATTGTACTAGTTAGATTATCGTTCAAGTTTGTTTGTGTTGAGTTAACTCAAGGCCGCCGGCATGTTACGTACAGTATTAATTAGTTATACTTAGACCGACATAAGACTCACTGATCGAACCGAGTCAGATTGAGCAGAGCATGAGTACCGCAGAAACAGCTTCTCTGTTGCGCACCGCAGACCGATAGCAGTGTAGGTCGTGCAGGTAGTCCCCGATCCTCGGCTTTTGAGTGCCACCGATCGCGCTGTTGAACAGCAGCACAGAAAGATCAATTTAGTTATCTTCCGTACGTCGGTCGCGCCGGCAGTAAGAAATATACAGTCCACAATAGAAACTTATAGTGTGTCGTTTCTCGGTAGTGTCTAATAAATAATTAGTGCTACGAAATCGAATGTTTAAGTCGCAGTCCGAAACGCTATTCCGCGAGTGAACCGTGGGGTTACTATCCGGCCAGTGAAGTTTAGTTTATTACATAACAGGTACCAAAGGAGATTCTAAGAAGAAATTTTGGAAAAATTCATGAGAACTCTCTGAAACCATTTCTGAAGTAATCGTTGGAGGAATTCCTGGAGGAATCCCTGGAGAATGCCTGGAGCAACTCCTCCTTGTAGAAATTCTAAGAAGAATTTTATGGAAAACTTTTGGAAAAATTTAAGAAAAAAAAATATGGAGAAGTTCCAGAGAAAATCTCTGAAAGGGATGTCTTAAGGACATGCTTGAAGTATCTCTTAATTAACTTTGGACTTTGGAAAAAATTCTGGAAGAATTAAAAAAATAAAAAAAAAATTCGCGGACATCCAAGCGGAAATCGACTGAAGGAATTATAGAATGAATTTCCTTCAAAAAACTAAACGGATTCCTGAAGGATGATCTGAAACCTACCTTGATACCTTGTTGGCTACAAAGTAACTTTACTCCAATGCCGAGCGTATAGTAGAGCACCATCTTCGTCGGTCTTGGGCGATGTTCCTCCAGTTTCCCCGAACGTGTAGGGATCGTAGATCTTCTTCAACCGCGTGCAGCCAGCGAGTTCGCGGCCGCCCACGAAGTCGCCTACCTCTGATCTGAAACAAACGCTGTAATAACTGCAGGAGATACTTCTGAAGGAATTTTTGAAAAAAATTCTTGCAACATGTGTGAAGGTTTTTAGTGGATACGAATCCCTGAAGCCATTATCTCATAAAAATTTCCGGAAGAACATTTGGCATCAGGTATTCAAATCAAATCTGGAAGATTTCTTGAAGTAATCATGAAAATAAATTTAAAAAAAAAATGCAATACCTGGAAAATTGGAGAATGCTCTGCAGTAATTTTCTTTATGGTCTACAGTTTTTTATCAAGTCGAGCTTACTAATTTCACGAGTGTGGATGTTCTTTCCTCGATTTCTTATTTTCGTTTAACTCGTTTTGTCTATTTTGTTTTTAAGATTATTTTAAATGATTTCTTTCTCGGATCGTCAACTTTTTTCACATTTCAAATATTGCAAAATTTCGCTGACCTTGGAGGCATCGGTTCTACTTGTGCCTCTCAATGAGCAGAAATATAGCAACATGTCTCTAGAGCAAACTAATGTGTCCCTGACAGATTTTGGGACGCTGAATCAGAATTCAGGCTCAGATTTGCTCCAGTACGTCACAATTTTGAGCTATACCTCAATTTATAGGGCAATATGTGCGATTTTGGATTTTTTTTTATTGCAAGCCATTAAGCATGGACATGTTTTTTTTCTAAGCAATCAAATTGGTTAATAAACATCTTAATTAACGACTCATGCAATATATATCGTTTAACTAAATCAAATTTCATAGATTTAGGCATGTTATGTTAGTACCGTAAACCGGGGTGAAATTGATCATTCGGGTACTACTTTGTAATTCCAAGCGTCGTAATGATCTTACACTTTTTACGTCATCTGGTTCGTAGCTGTCAAGAGATGAGTGTAGACTTTTAATTTTTTAAGAAAAAAGTTAGTTTTGTCTTATTTTTTTAAGGAATTTGCAATGCATTCTCATTTAGCTGAAATCATTGGTACTAAACAATCGATTTCTAATAGGACTTCCCGTAAATTCTCTGTTTTAACATTTTTGTGGAACCTTGGTTCGAAGTTTTGTAGCTAATCAGAACATGAAATAGTTATAAAAAATATATATATTTATTGGTTGTTGATATTTTTCGGTGATTGCTACACACTAACGCTTCGATTTATTACGTTTCGGCTACTCTTCTTCAGCCATCATCAGATCCACTTGTCTAAATCGATACACTCGCCACTAGTGTGGCTCTATTACTCAGTATTTTGCCCTATAAATTAAGGTATAGCTCAAAATTGTGACGTGCTGGGTCAAATCTTAGCCCGGACTCGGATTCAGCGGTCCAAATATGTCAGAAACACATTAGTTTGCTCTTTTGTTCTTTCGTTCATATTTTTGTTCAACTCTTTTTCTAGATAAATTGAGATGTTTTGTTTTCGATTTTTTACGCGATTATCTGTATATTTTGTTTTGTTTATTTTTTGTTTTTATTTTTCTCGGATTGCCATTTTTCTCTTTTTGCGCGTTTCAAACATTCCAAACAATGCAAACTTCCGATGACTCTGGAAGGATTGGCTGTGCTTGTGCCCCTCACTGAGCAGAAACATAATTATTTATACATTTAAAAAAAAAAACTTTTTTGAATGCGGGCTTTCAAAAGATTAAATAAGAACCAAGTAAACAACAAATACCATGGGTCCATCGCCAGCTTTTCAACCGAATTCTTGGCCTAATACATCTCCCAACCACCCACTCCATAGTAGTCGAAGGCTTCTGAATTTCAACTGTATTTTTTTTTTTTTTCATTTTAACACGATCTGGCTCTTTCAATGTATTTTTCCTGAAAACAAGAATTCATTAGCTTTCAAACAAAAAAAGAAGTTTTAGATCGGGTAACTGGTTCAAATGTTATAATTTTTAGAAAAACATTTATTTTTTGAAAAACCTTGATTTCTGGACTACCCTATCTGAACATTGGTCACTCTAATGACGAAATAAAAAATATGGGTCTAACTATTTTCGATGAACTACAAACCCATCAAGTTTCACGACAATCGGTGTTGCACTAAATCGAATTTCTATGGAATGGATGTAGTGAGATCGCGCACTATCGCGAACTAACGTCCGATTTGGGTAGTCTTTATTTTTATTTGTTAGTTTTCATCCAAGCATGGCATATGAGGCCAAACACATTGATAAATTTTGATTTTTTAAATATCAATTTTTAATACGTTTTGATCGAGGACTTGGGCTTGGAACGTAAAATACGCAGTAGGGCAGTCAACGTTTGCCAAAGACAGCTAGTTCAAATTTTTAATTTACTTCTCTTCCGAAGGCTTACCGAGCCCAGGTCCTCGGCCAGATAGTCAAGGGTTTCAGCCATCACATAAGGTCCGCTCCACACTTTTCCAAAATTCAAAGAGACTTGCCATCATCATGACTTTCATCAATCTGGCGCAAAAATGTGTTTATTTGTCAGAAAGATATTTTATGCAATTCAGTTTCATAATTCCTTCTCTGTTTAATTCATTTAGGTATCATAATGATTACTAGTTAGTGTTCCCGAGCAGAAGGGAATAACAACAGCATAAGGAGCTGTGTTATTTGGGCATAATAACTGAATAATAAAATCGATTATTTACAAGTTATTACCATAACATATTGTGTTATAAACTTGTCCGTCATAAGCGGCAAAATAACAAATTCCATAACAAAAAAATGTTCCTTGAAAACCATTTCAATAACTTGTTTTGTTATTTTCAATAACAACTTAATAACAGTGAATTCGAAAAATATTTCCATAACCAATTTTGATATTAATATGTTATTGATAGTAATCGGAGAGCAGAATTTGCTATGATATCAAACTCGTTACTGAATAAGTTATAATACTTAGGCCGATGCAAATATTATTCTTTTATATCCGAGACCTCTCATCAGGTACGAGGGGGGGACAAAAATAAATAAGGAACAAACAAAAAAAACTATTAAAAATTTAAAAATTATAAACACTATCGAAATAGTTATTTATGTAACGAGTTGCGAAAAGTTGATTTTTTCAGTACGAATCGTACATTTCTCCAACGAGTCTTGCTGACTCTGACGTAAGAAATATTTTCAAATGATCGAAGAATACTATATTCAGCTTTTAATTCGTTCTAAGAGATTTGAAGTCGCAAGATATTCGAACTTTAGTAATTTCATATCATATGCTGATTTATCGACCGTATTCTATTAATAACTTGATGATTTTGTGGCTATATCGGTCTCTTTCTACTCATAGTATAAGGGAGTAGAGATCAAAGTGGAGTTGTATAGCAATAGTCAGCTCCCCAGCAGGCACGCTGCCTGTTTGGGGAGAAGCAAATAAATTCAAATCGTTTCACCGAACCGTTCTCGTTGTGACTTTATCATCGTTGTCGTCGTCGTCGTCCACTGGAGCACACTCGAGTCCGCTGATCTCCCGAGTGATCGAAAATTTCACACTTGTTCGCTACCTAGCGAATTCTATCATATCTATCATTTCATTATCCACTTTGATCTCTACTCCCTTATACTATGAGTAGAAAGAGACCGATATAGCCACAAAATCATCAAGTTATTAATAGAATACGGTCGATAAATCAGCATATGATATGAAAAAGTTTGGCTCAAAAAGAACAATTCCGAATTCCGAAAAAGCTACCGATCGATAGAATTTGTGATGAAAACAGAACAATACATTAGGCAGTCGGGTGCCTGAAACTTTTGCCAGTCTTGGTAAGGTGGTATGAAAACTACCAACCAAGCCGATCTGTTTAAAAGCACAGGTCGCACGGCAGAAGTTTCACGCATTCGATGTATTCGTTCAATACATGGCCTACTTGCCTAATTTCACCTTCTATAAAAAAAATTTCACACTTGTTCGCTACCTAGCGAATTCTATCATATCTATCATTTCATTATCCACTTTGATCTCTACTCCCTTATACTATGAGTAGAAAGAGACCGATATAGCCACAAAATCATCAAGTTATTAATAGAATACGGTCGATAAATCAGCATATGATATGAAAAAGTTTGGCTCAAAAAGAACAGTGTTCTATCCTATAAGATCGAAAAAGCTAATAGGAAGAACACGCCGCGATATAGGCATACCCCTATGAACGGAGTGCGAATTCCGAAAAAGCTACCGATCGATAGAATTTGTGATGAAAACAGAACAATACATTAGGCAGTCGGGTGCCTGAAACTTTTGCCAGTCTTGGTAAGGTGGTATGAAAACTACCAACCAAGCCGATCTGTTTAAAAGCACAGGTCGCACGGCAGAAGTTTCACGCATTCGATGTATTCGTTCAATACATGGCCTACTTGCCTAATTTCACCTTCTATAAAAAATTTCACACTTGTTCGCTACCTAGCGAATTCTATCATATCTATCATTTCATTATCCACTTTGATCTCTACTCCCTTATACTATGAGTAGAAAGAGACCGATATAGCCACAAAATCATCAAGTTATTTAGTAATTTCTATATTATCAAATACGACGAGCTTCGATTTCCACCTGTAATTCATAAACTGTTCAACTTTAATTGTTTTCGGAGAACGGTTTTGAAATCAACACGTGTATTTGAAAAAGTTTGATCGTCGATAGCAATTTGTGACTTTTGTTTTTTTTTTTCTAGCGTAGAAACTGAAGAATTTTTACAATGCTCAACAGTTTTGCAGAAAATTTTTGTGATATTGGAAATATTGTACAGATTATTACAACTTTTCTGGAAATTTTGTTTTAATTCCTCCGATTTTTCCTGGATTCTAGAATTATGTCGAATATTCCTCCTGGATTCTACACGGATTCCGCCAAAAATTTTGATATCATTTCTTTTGAACTTCGTCTGACAGGACTTTCACTAGAAATGTTTGCAATATTTTTTTTCCAAAATTCCTCTATTTATTTCTCTAAGGATTCCGTCAAAAACTTCTTTTGTGTTTGTCAAGTGACTTTGTCATAAAATTCTTCCAGAAATTCGTCGACAGATTTGATCATAAACTTTTCCATAAATTACTTCAAAAATATTCCAGATATTTCTCCGAGAGTTCTTCGACGGAACCTTTCATGGATTTTCAAAGACTCTTCTAGAAATTCCTCCAGAATCCTGCATAGAATCCCTTCAAGGATTTCTTCAGAATTTCATGTGATCATTACTCCTGAAGTTCATCTTAAAATTTCTCTTAAAATTTCTTTGAGGATTTCATCAGGAGTTTTTCCGAATGTTTCTCCAGGTGTTTTTCAAAAGATTTTGCCAAGAATTCTAAACATTGCTCAGAAGAATTATCTTCGGAATTTCTAAGAAAATTGCGCCAGAATTCTCTTGAAGACTTCTCCAGGGATTTATCGAAATGTTCCTCCAGAACTTCCAAGTGCTCATCCGAAAATTATTTAAGGAATTCTTAAACAGAAGTCGTTCAGAAATTTCCTTCTAACCTGAATACAAAAATGGAACAACACAAAGGGACAGGTCATAATCGTCGAATTGTTGCTGTGATTTCAAAATTTATTACTGTTGTATTATTGCTGATAAGTTGATCAATAGTACAACAAAACATGTTATTTAAATGTAATTTAGTTAATGTATATCAATAGCTTGATTATAACAAAATGAGATTGTCCAACAAAATTTGTTATGGAAAAGCTATGCCTTGATAATTTAATAATAACAAAAGAAGATATAAAAACAGGTTATGTGATTTCGTAGTTATCAACTTGGTATTCTGCTCTGCTCGGGTTATCAAAATTCCAGCATTTCCTCACAAAGTGCGTATTACCCCACCCACCATATCATGCTCCCTTCAAAGTTTCCCATCATTGCACCAACAGCGGCAAGTTTTTCGTTTCGTCATCGATCGAAACCAGCCAACACATTCCAACAGCCAGCACCGAAGTAAAAGTACCTACAGGGGATGGCCAAAATGTTTGGGATAGGCAACTTTTTTTGTCTCGCAAAAAAGTTCAACTTGGTGTAACTTTTCATAGAGTTGAATATTCTCAAATTTAAACTGTTTATTGTCCTATTGTATGTGCATCAGTGGTACAAATTTGAGCTCGATTGGTTAATCTTTCGTGAAGCTATAACCGTTCTGGTAAAACACTATTTTTTAGACTATCAATTTTTGAACTGTCATATCTCGGAGACTAGTGAACCGAATTGAATGAAATTTTGAGCGATTATGAACAATATAATAATGCTTGAAATTTCATCAGAACATAGATATTTTTTAAACGTTGAAAAAAGTTATGATGGTTTGACATTTTCACCCATATAGAGGAAAATGAGTCAAATTTACTATACAGCACAAAAATTACTAAACGTGTTCTTCCTTTAATCAAAATAGGCTCAAAGATTTCTTTTTATAGATATCTTATGAACAGAAGTAGAAAATCTTTGGATATCAACAATAAAATTTTATGACATTGATGAAAAAAAACTGCATTTTTTCGAAAAAGATCCTAAAAGTGTCAATCCATCATAACTTTTTTCAACGTTTAAAAAGTACCCATATTTTTAATGATTTTCAAGCATCAATATATTGTTGATAAACGGTGAAAATTTCATTCAATTCGGTTCACTGGTCTCCGAGATATGACAGCTCAAAAATTAGCAGTTTAAAAAATAGTGTTTTACCAGAACGGTTATAACTTCGCGAAAGATTAACCAATCGAGCTCAAATTTGTACCAATGATGCACATATAATAGGTTGACATACAGTCAAAATTTGAGAATATTAGATGCACTCTATGAAAAGTTACAGTATGTTGAACTTTTTTGTGAGAGAGAAAAAGTTGCCTATCCCAAACATTTTGGCCATCCCCTGTAGGTACCTACTTCGAGAAAAACTGAATGCTGAACAAATGGACGACCAACAGTTAGTTGGTCCGGTCGAGCACGACGACGGCTCAGGTTGGAAAAGCGTCGTCGCCGGTCGGTTTGCTTGACGATGGTGGCGATGGTGACGGGTGGCGGCGAGACATCCGAAGCAGAGAACCGTTTCTTAAAAATTATTTCCATTTCAAATTGCAAAATTGGTGCAGAATGAAGCGATTAGTTGTGGTGTGGCTTAAAGTACATACACACCTCGGGTTTTCAGTTCAGGCTGTTGCGGCCTTTTTCTAGCTGGTTGACGGTCTGCAGACGAATGGACGGACGATGACGATCGGAGTAATTGTGCAGGATGATGAAAGTGCGGGGACTAACTCTGCAAAAACAAAAAAAACTTGATCGTTTTTATGTTTTTTTTTGTAATTTTATAAACTCAATGGTTATCGAAAATGTTCTCATGATAGTGAATATTTTCGGTTTTCCGAGCACCCTAAGGTTCAATTGCACTAACAAGAGCTATACTGATATATGAAAGAAAAGCTGACGGCGTTTCAAGGGTAATATTAACTAACAGTCTATAGTGAGCTGATCTGAATCGTAGTTGTAAATTTTGAGAAAAAAAAAGATAAAACAAGAAAAAAATTTGAAAAATGATTTGGCCGAAATATTTTTTAAACATTTTTACAATATATTTTCATGGTTTTAACTCAAGGCAGGTTTTCATGTACTTGGATAGACGGAGTTTTAGGGTGAAGAACACCTTCATTGCTTGAGTGAATGGTTAATGAAAAATAGCCAAATGGTTTTCGAAAATCTAAACAGTTGGATATTATGGAGTTTTAGAAATTGTCGATTTAAAAAAAATAGAAGCAAAAAAAAAGGAAATGTTCGATAAAAATTAAACTATTAATAACAAGGCTTGCAATGGGCTTGAGAGAACAAGAGAGAGATTAGATTTTTTTTTCAAAAGCTCATCACATTTCCTAACAGTTGAACCTTGAACTGAAAACCATCGCTTGAATCACGTTTCGTCATTTATTCATTGGACCCTAAGTTTTACAAAACCAAAACCGCTCCATCATGCCATGGCAACTCATTTCATTATATTTAGTCCGCACCGATCGGCTACTGTTTTCCATTCCAATGGAAATCGAATTCACCGCTACCATTCCGCAATTCGAGACGCTTTTTTGTAGTGAATCGAAATCCATCAATCCACCGAGCGGGGACTGGGCGGAGTGCCAGCACTACTGCTGGGACTGGGAAACAACGAAACGAAAATCAATCTCCAATATTAACCGAGTCCGATAATTGAAAAAAGAGTATTTGACGGGTGTATTTTTCATTGGCTCTGTGTTTCTACTATTCAAACTAGAAAATAACGAACACTTGTCAAATGATGGCTAAAACTAAAAATTAATAGAACTTTTTGTAAATGAGCTTCATGAAAATTGAACAACATTGGTGATCAATGCAAAATTTCAGAACAATCTTTAAAATTACTAAACAAAAAACTCGAGCTATGAAATGTTGAGAATTATACAGCAAAAGAAGCAATTTTGATTCTGATTTCAATCTTATGGTCAAGTTGTAAAAAAAACATGACCACCGTACACTCAAAGTGGGCGCGGGAGTTCGAAATTCGGATGCTGCAGCAGGACTGGTCGACCGGAAAGCTGGGAAATGTGCAACCTTCCTTTCCCCTCCCTCAGAGCACTGCGTTGGCCCACCGTTTTCCGCCATTGTTTCCCAATCTCGAACCATTCGGGCAGCACGGTTCGAATCGATGTGTTCCAGGTTGGTTACGGTCCTTTCTGGAAGTGTTTCACCTCCGCAATCACCAACAGGCACTCTATTGCTCCGGCGGAGTCTGCGTTCGCGATATCAATGAAACTCTCGGAGACGCGAGGTTGACCGTGAGAGAATGTGGCATTGGTGCGTGGCGATGGTGGTGGATCATCCAAACCGATCAATGGCCTCTAATGGTGGTTTGATTGATTTGCCAATCATTGGCTTTTGTGGGTTTCCAAATAAGCCGAATTCCGTTTTTGTATATGCGGTAGAGCGCTGGCAATGGACGTAGTTTCATCAATGATTTAGTTCGTCCGAATTGGAAAGGTGAATTAAGGTGGGAGATGGAAAATATTGGTTTTCCCATGCTGATGCAGAGTGGCTTATAGTTACATAGGCTTTTCATTCACATTCTGACTAGTAACCAATTCATTCACTGGAATCCATTTATTCTTTTCTCACAGAATTTCATGTTGGGGAATATTAAGCGGCATAACGTCTCATGATCCATGATGAAATGAAAATGTATGCGACGATTGCCATTCTTCTTCTTCTTCTTTGTGGCTCGACGTTCGCATTGGAACTTGGCCTGCCTCTCTTCAACTTAGTGTTCTTAGAGCACTTCCACAGTTATTAATTGAAGGGCTTTCTTTGCCTGCCATTGCATGAATTTGTACATTGTGTGGCAAGTACAATGATACACTATGCCCAGGGAGTCGAGAAAAGTTTCCCGACTGGAACGGGAACCGAACCCGCCGTCTCCGGATTGGCGATCCATAGCCTTAACCAGTAGGCTAACTGGAGACGATTGCCATTATTTGATATTTATTTTTAAAAGAAATTGTTGCCCATTTCCACCAAAACATATGGGGCTGAACCGTAATATATGCCGGGGCTCGGAGCGTGTGATCACACGTTCACTTCATAAGTGGATGGTCATGGGTTCGATCACAGCCCCGGCACTTGCAATTTTTCGTCAGTTTTAAACCAATCGATAAAAGTTGATATAATTTTGCAATTTTGTCTCTATAAAGGACCCATTAAACATGACAAATATTTGGCCAAACAAGCCCAACAAATGGCCAACGCAACGTAAATCATGGCAACCTGAATGTCGGACTACAATGACAAATATTTGTCATTATGACAAACAGTCTAATGGCCCCTAAGTATCATAACTTCTAACGAAATTTCATAATAATCATCACAGAACTTTGAACTGAAGCGTAAGAGAACCATCTACTACGCGAATGAAAATTGGTCATGATTGTACAAAATGCTTAAAACCACGTCTGTTCGTTTTTCATCCACAGTTAGAAGTAATGCATCGATTTTTATGAAATTTGGCACAAATAATGAACATACACCAAAGAGTTCTCAGTCAATTATTTGGCCAATTTTACCGATTTATAACAGAGTTACAGCCGTACTTCTGTGTCCCGATTATTGCGGATACAGTCTTTAATTTCAATTCTCTGAAAATCTTACACTTAGACTTTTTATTATTTTTTCTGTAAAAAGCTGACTCTAGCCTTAAAGTATGCCAAGAAGCCCTTGGTACTTTAGGTATTGGTGAGATCGGCGGGCGCGCTGTAATGAAGGCTGCCTGGAGAAGACAGCAGTTTTACAGTCCACTGCAACACGTCACAACAAACAGGACATTATCAATTATATATTTTTTTATTGTAAATTACAATTTGTAATCATTTTGTTATCTACCTTTGCTCGGGTAGCTATTCCATTTTTTTAAAACTACACACCAAAAATCGATTGAGGGTTTCAGCAAAATTTTGCTGAATTTTGCCGAGCTGAAGGTTTCAGTAAACATTTTGCTGAAATTCAGCAAAATTTTGCTGTTTGGTTCAGTAAACTCTGCTGATCACCAGTAACGTTTTGCTGAAATTCAGCAAACTTTGCCGAAAGTTCAGCAAAAAATTTTGCTGAACCCTTCAGCTCGGTAAAATTCAGCAAAATATTGCTGAAAGCGTTTGGTGTGTATGTGCTAAATAATAAAACAATAATCTTTTTCATAATGGGCAGTTTTTATTCCGCCCTCACACGTACAAAGACACTCTGTGATAATGGGTCATCTCCCAGGAAATCCCTCAGAATGTCAGAAATATTTCAGGGATTCTTTCAGAAATTCAGCCGGGCATTTTTCCGAAATTTATTCAATGATCAACCGAAAAAATTCTCCTGAATTTCCTATACGGGCTCTTCAAACTATTCCTACAAAATTTCTCAAAACATTATTCCAGAAAATCTTGCATGGATTGCGTCAGAAATTCCCCCATAATTTCTTCAGAAATCTGTTAGTAATTCCTTCAGAATTTTTTTAAGAGAAGTGTTCATTTATTAACTATGAAATCCATCTTAAAAAGTCCTGCTGGTACTTTTTTTAAAAAAAAAACCTCAAATGAATTTAAAAAAAACAGCAGGGAATACCTATGGAGATTGCTCTGACCGTTCCTTCAAAAATATTTCCAACGATTTCTTTAAAATAATATGATACCCTTTAAAAGTTTCTCCAAATTTTCTTAATGATATCCCTAGAAATTAACCCTCTTATACCCAATGTAAGGGAGTTCAATTTTTTTTTTGGAAAAATCAAAAATCAAAATTCTCAAATTCGCGAAAAAAATACAAAATTAGATTTAGAATTACATTAAAAATGTGGGCATTAGAGGGTTAATTTAAGAGCTCCTTTATAATACCTTCCGAAATTTCTCCAAGAATTTCTTCAGAAGATCCTCCATGAATTCCTTTTGAAATTTCTTCTTGAACATGTCGCTTCAAAAATTTATTTGATAATTCTATTCTATGGCAAAAAATCGTTTTTTTTTTTATTTCTTTCATTTTAAAATATATGTTTCCTAGAATTCTGTGTCAAATTTTCATAGAGATCCTAGCAGTTAGAGCAATGATGCAATGACTTGTAACTTTGAACAGGATTATCTCGTGATCATGTTTTCTTTTCTTACACGTCGATGCGGTGACTGCGATTGCGGAAACAGTTCTCAACCGATTTCAACTAAAACTTTTTTAAAAGTTCGCTGTTTGTATACATGTCCTTGAACGACAATATTTTTCGATATGAAAAACTCATACCAGTGTTATACTTTTTTATTCATTTTTTTGGATGAAAAAAGTCATATTTTTGAAAAATTGTTGCGTTGTCAAAATGAAATCTTTTTTTTTTTCTAAATGAATCATTCAAGGACTCCACTAGGTCCTCTTATAAAGGTTATGTATTGCATTTGTGCTTTCAGTTAAGGGGCCATCCATTAAGTACGTCACGGTCCTAGGGGGAGGGGGGTTTTTGAAAGTGTGACAAGCAATGTAGTGATTATAGGAAACCCCGTACGAAGGGGGGAGAGGGGTTGAAAATTCCCAATGTTAGCGTGACGTTGTTAATGGATGCTCCCTAAGCTGTTGGACAGTAATCATAGTCACGGCGAATCTCTCTGAAGAAAACACGTTCTACAGACTCTGTTATAATTTTGGTAATAAGTACTATTTTTTATGTTCTTGAGCTGATTTTACACATCAAATATTGTATTTCAACTTTTCCTTATTTTATTGTACCTCAACAATACAACCACTTCACATTGGTCGGGCTCCATACAAAAAGGGCCACCAAAACTCTCAAAATCGAATTTTGATGTATTTAAACTGTATTTCCCCTTATAATGAAGTTAATGCATTGTATTTTTATGATTCTTGATTGAAAATATACCAGCTTTTAAATTTCAACGAAATTTTCACTGACAAAGTAACCTAAGTCATTACATTTAAAAAAGAATCATTCGAAGAAATTAAAATAATGATATTTTGCAAATGGAATACATATTTTATACATATGAAAGCTTGTTGTTGGACAGTTTAAATGGACGTGTGATACAAAATTAATATGTCTCAAAACTTTTCAAATTTGCATATATTGTAACTTAGAAATTTTGATAATTTTTAAGTTAAAAACGATGCATGTCATCACGTTTTGCCGCAATTTCGAATAGTACATCTTGAAGATCATGCTTAGGGCTGCTTAAAAACGTTTAAATATTTTGCAAAAATTTGCAGTTTTTCAAATTAGAGCGATTAAAAAGTCATGTTTTTTTCATATATTTACGTTATTTTTCTATTTTTACCTAAAATAAAATTTATCTTACCACATTTTTTGACACATTTTGAACAAACTTGATTGATTTGAAGCGAAAGTTGATCATTTAATCAAATTTAAATGGAATTTCTAATGAAAAACGCAAAAAAATATGGGGTTCAATGAATTATACAATTTTTTGATATTATTGAAGTTACGTAATTTTTGAATACCCCTTTAGAAACAATAAAAAATACTACATGACATATCTAGACAACCTATAACTTCGATTAAACACATAAAAATAGTTTTGGCCAAACTTTATTTTTTTCCAACCATTGTACACTTGAAGAAAATCACCTACGAATTTCTTTAAAAATTCTTTAAGCGATTTTTAAGAAAAATGAAAGTTCTTGACCACGTCAAAAATGTTTCAAAGTCTTTCTTTAGAAAACCTTCCACGGACTTTTTCTGAAAATTTTCCCAAGTTTCTTTCAGAAATTCTTTCAAAAATCCCTTAAGAAATTTCTCCTAGGCTTTCATGAGATATTCCCCAAAGAGTTTCCTCAGAAACCCCTTCCAAAAATTATTTTAGGTAGCTTCCTATGGATTTTTTCTGAAACTTCATAAGGGATTACTTTTGGAATTCTTCTAGAGAATTGCTTAGAAAATCCTTCTTAAATGTATCTAAGGATTCCTTTAGAACTTTCAAAAAGGATTCCTTCAGAAACTCTGACAAAATTTCTTGCAGTGGTTTATTCACCAAGTTTACCAGAGAAATTCGTACCGAGATTTGTTCAAGAATTTATCTGGGGATTCAATTGAAACTTCGCGAAAGAGTTTCTACAGTGATCCATCTAGTAGAAGATCTTGCAGGAACTCCTCCAGAGATTCTTGCATTTAAACTTTCAGTAGTTCGAGCGGTAGTTCCTTAAAATATTATATTAATTATATAGATATTCTTCCATGCGTTTTTTTTATAAATTTCGCTTATTTTCCAATGATTACAACTCTAAGAATTTCTCCACGGACTCTATTCAGATACATTTCCTAGGAATTTCTACAGGAATCCCTTCAGAAAAATCTCAAGATCTTTTTCAAGGGATCTTTAAGATTATCTAGGCGTTTCTCCGAGCACTACTTTTTCTTCTTTGTCGCTCCACGTACCCACTGGAACTTGGCCTGTCTCTCTTCAACTTAGTGTTATTTGAGTACTTTCACAGTTGTTAATTGCCTGCCATTGCTATTCGTGTATTGTGAGGCAAGTACCCTACGCCCAGGGAAGTCGCTGTCTCCTGATTGATGATCCTAAGCCTTATCCTCGAGGCTGGCTGGAAAGCAACTTTGCGAATGTGGAGCGGATCTGGTGTGATGGATAGAACTCTTGACTATCACGCCGAGGACCTGGGATCGAATCCCACTCCCGACAAACTCACAAAATGTGAGTTCTTCCTTCGGAAGGGAAGTAAAGCGTGGGTCCCAAGATGAACTAGCCCAGGGCTAAAAATCTCGTTAATACAGATAAAAAAAAAATAAAATAAAAAAATAAAAACTTTGCGAAAAGACATCCGCAGATTGCTTCAGAAATACTTACAGAAACTCCTCCAATAATTTTATTAAAAGATTTTTTAATGATTTTTTTAAATCCTCAATAAACTTTTCTAACAGTTTCACCAAGGGTTTTCTTAAGAGTTTCTCCAGATATTTCCCCTGGAATTTATTTAAGAATTCCCTCAGGGGTTCTTTCGCGAATTTGCTTGGAATTTTTTCAGATATTTAACTAGAGATAAATTTAAGAGTACTTAGAGAGATTCATATCAGCAAGGGAATATCAACAAGAGATTACTTCGAAATTTCATCCATGGAGATTTCAAAAAAATCCTTAAAATTTGGAATTTCTCAAGAGAAATTCCTGAAACAATTTCTGAAGTTATCTCTGTAAGAATTCCTGAATGAATTCATGAGAAAATACTTAAGGAAACTACGGAGGATAGCTCCTAAATCCAAACAAATCATGAAAAAGCATGTATGAACTCTGGAAGTAATTCCAAGAAAAAATTGCTTGAGAAATTTCTGAATAGATTTCCGTAGCAATTCGTGAAAGAATTTCTGAAGAAATTTTTAGAAATATTTGCAGACATCCCTGCAAAGATTACAGACAAAGGTACTGGTGGAGTTCTTAAAGAAATTCCTAAATAATTTTTTGAGATATCCCTGGAGGGTTTTCTAAAGGAATCCCTTGAAGAACTCCCGGAGATATCTCTGGAGGAGTTTTAGGAAGATTTTTTTTATTAATTCTTTGGAAGAATACCGTGAAGAACTGGAGAATCTCTGGAAAAAATCCTGAATGAATCCGTGAAGACAGGTCCGAATAAATCCTAAGCAATCCCGTGGTGTGAATCCTTAGCAATATATGGAGGAACATTTGGAAAAACCACAGGAAAACCACTTTCCACAGGAAGTACCTGAGAGCAACAAAGGGTGTATGGAATCAAATTGCGACACCGAAAATAGTGTATAACTTTTGATTGCATGAATCAAAATGGCTGATTTTGCTACCACTAACAGAATATTGTGTGCAGATGATACCATAACGTTTTCAAAGAAATCTGGGAAGTATTGGCGGAGATATCTCCGACGTTGGAAAATTAGATTTTGGGATTCTTGTGCAAACAAAGAATTGAAAAAAAAATATATTTTATGGATCTATCTCCAAGAACAGAAATGCCAAACCGATTGCAATGATTTTTTTTGTAAGTGGATTATGTATGTAGGAATATTGTTTAAAAGTTTCATCCGATTTGAAAGTTGTAGTCGTATATGTGTCCATAAATCGCAATACGCAAACTGATTTAACTATATTGAGACATTCAAAGTTGTCAAATTTCCAAAGATTTCAGCAAAAATGGCTCAAAATTTGACTATGAACATTCTATTATAATAGCTTAGACCAACCTGGAGAAAATTCGAAAAAAATTCGTGGAAGAATTTATTTTTCCGTGGAAGATTTTTTTAAAGACACCCAAAGAAGAAATTTCGGAGAAAATTTTGGACCAGTTTTAAGATTTTATTTTTTTTAGAAACTCCTGAAAAAGACCCTGGAGAACTTCCTCAATAAATTTTCAAAGAAAAACAAGGACAGGAATTTACTCAAAAAGACTACCTGCAGGCATATTTAGAAGAATTGATGCTTAAAACTTCCTGTGAGGATTTACTTTGTATAAAAATTCAGGAAAAAGTGATAAATCCTGAAAAAAATCTTTAAGGCATTTCTGTCCGTGTTCCTAGGGGTAATCGTGGACAAATGCAAAAGAAGGGCATGGGGAGGAATACATTCTGAAATAATTCTCGGAGAAATATTCAAAAGTATTCTTGCTGAACTCGTAAAAGGAATTCCTACAAGAAATTCCCTTTCACGGTAATTACAGAAAAAATCGTGAACAAATGGGGATTTTTATTAACCGCACGGTTTGGCTCGAAGGGTCTCAAATTTTCATGAAACTTTTTCCACTGGCAGGGCTCATGGATATACGAATAAAAAAAATTGAGAAAAATTCAGAGTCGCCTATTTTCCTATATGGGTTTTAGAAGACACGGCTAGGAAAATTGGCCATAATTCAGGAACGAAAAAAAAAGTACAACCTAAAAGTTACTGGAATGGGAGTTTATAAAGTTTCCTTCTCAATATTTTATTAAACATTTTCCGCGAGTTTGGACATAGCGTAAAAGCTCCCTTAGTGGAGGTAGTACCAATAGTGGTGGTAGTGCCAATTTAGCACTATTTCGAACAAAAAGCTTGCAAATGACATTTTCAATAGATGCATCATAACTAATTAATAACATTAATTCAGTGTTGTGTTCAGGATTTGCCGAAAAACCTATTTTAAGCAATTATTTTCCTTAAATTTTTTGCTCCTTTGCACCTGTAGTGGTGGTAGTGTTCCTATAGTGATGGGTCCCATAAGAATTCAATGGGATGCGCCACTATAGGAACCAATGTTAAGTTTTACCTCCATAATAGGAACCGTGTACCTATAGTTGGTGCAAGTGATTTATTAGCAAAAACTTAAATAAACAATGTTTTTTACATTTTTCCTAGCAAATTTAAGTGACAAACTACCGATTAACGTTTTCAGACTTTTTATTTTGTGGTATTATCAATTTTATTCAATTATTTTTCTACAAGGAGCTACTAATAGCACCACTATTGGTACATTTACCCTAGTTTTTCCGGTTTTTCTTTCTAAATTTTCTCAACGGGGAAAATTTTTTGTGTAAAACTTTTTCCGGTACAAATTTTTTTTTGGATTCTTGAAAAAAAGCTTTCATTTTCATAAAAAAAAACCTAATTTCTCTTTTCCTTCTTTTTTGACCCCACTGGGACAAAGCCGCTTTTCAGTTCTCAAAACACGATGAGCACTTCCACAGTTACTAACTGAGATATGCCTATACCAATACCAGTTTGCATGGGTATATCACGTGGCAGACACGAATATACTCTATGCCCAAGTAAATTTAATTTACAAAAAACAAAAATCCTGGGCCGACCGGAAATCGAACCCGTCACCCTAGCATGGTCGTGCTGATTATCCACGTCTTTACAACTGTGGCCATAGGTCCTCGGATGGTCTGAGGTGCGTTATAGGGGGTCTGATGGGGTTTTAAGGGAGTTTTAGAAAATTTTCAGTGGATTTTAGGGAAGTTACATGTTGCTTTGAGGGACGTTTTGGGGGGTTTTAAAGGATCTCAAAGGGGTTCGAGGTGGTTTCAAGGAGTTTCAGAGTGTTTCAGAGGACTTCAGTGAGTTTCAAAGGCGTTACAACGAGTTTCGTAGGGCTTCATGGGTGCTACAGGGGGTTTGAAACGCCTCTGAAACTTCCACTGAAAAATGAGGGTTTGAGAAGCCCCCTAAAATCCTTCTGAAACCTTCTTCTTCTTATTCTTCTTCTTCTATTTCAATTCTTTTCCTATTTCTTCTTCCTCTTATTCAACTCAAACAAAGTTTCATTACGAAAAGTTCCAGGACCGACCAGGAATCGAACCCGTCACCCTCAACATGATCATGCTGGTTACCATGCTTAGACCTGACGATGGTTAGGACTTGACGTAGAAAAATTTGAAGAAATCGTATTCAATTTGCGATCTCTCTGCTGTTAGGTTCTCCATGTATATGAGGGATGTACTTGAATACAGTGCTAAGAATGATAATATCACAGACAAACAGACGTAACACTTCGAACGATTTTTGATTCAAATCATAATCACGGAAACATATTCGCCCAATGCTAAAAGAACTAAGTTTGGCCGACCATCAACTAGGTGGCGGTAGTGAGCAAACGTCAAACTCAAACAAAAACTATGCGAGCGCTACGGTTGGGTAGTTGGCCAACTATCAAATTTTGAAAAAGACTGTTAAATCGGTGTACGATAGGAATTATCAGAGTGTTACGTCTGTTTGTCTGTGATAATATGACACAATTTGAGATAACGAATTCCTCCAGCAAAACTAACCTATGTACTGCATATCATGTCCTTCTAACTGTATTGCACTATAATCAATTGCCATGACGATCCAGATCCTTGAATGGTAGCCAGAAGATCATAAATCGTAGAACCATTCAAAAAGCGACGCAATAAAACCTCAATCCGTGCATTTGTTCCGTTTGACACGTTCTCCAGATGATTGGGCATAATTTTTAATCATTCAAATAATAAGCATCTGTTTTGTCGCAAAAGGGCAATTTCCTCGAAAGCGAGTGTCGCAAAATGCATCATCGACTTCTCTCGAAAGTGTCGTGCTATTTATGACCGGTAATTTCGAGGCAAGGAATCATCACTCCGAAGAATTGCGCTTGTGTGCCAAGTTCTTCAAAATGTGTTGCTCAAGCTCAAACTTTTCTCGTGTTTTATGATTCCGGCAATAAAATTTCGGGCCTTACATTAGGGTGTTCGGCTCTGTTCGGGTTGTTAAATGTTTATTTAACCTTGTTATCGCCACTGGACACTTTCCTGCTCCTACACATATTAGCTCATGTACGGAAACGTTGGACTGTTTCGCTATGAGTAAAACGCTACAATCTTAAAGTCGCCAGAGAAAGAACGAACTGTTGCATCCTCCGAACATCCTGTAGTGGAGCTTATGGCTCATTACTGTGTGTTCTCCTCTCTGTCTGGTCGTTGTCGTCGTCGACGTCTGTGGAAAAAAGAAATGCAACAAACATTTAAAAAAAAATGTCGTCTCACACTGCGATCCGGGATTGTTACACATTTCAACACTCTCGGCACGGGGGTGGCCAAATTGCTTCTGACTACGGAGAAACCCCCTCCGGGTGGTTGGCAAATTATCGATGGCCTTTCTACAGAGCGACCTTGTCTGCTCACCCCGCCCGCGGAGTTCGTTCTGTACGAGAAGCTGCCATTAGTGAGAATTAATGAATTTCTTCGGTTTCACGGTACGTTTCGATGGCTGTGTTTGAGTTTTGGCATAAATTATCCCCGCTGCGATGGGATCTTTAAAGTATGAAGTTTTGGCATTCGTATGTTTTGTATCCGAAGGCTACTACTAGCAGACGATCAGTAGCGCTTGGGAGGTTTCTGGAAGGAAAACGCCCTGGCAGGGAGCGATTTTCAGGGTGTGATGATTGAGTTTTGAGCATTGAGGTGTACCTATGGACCCCTCAAGGCTAGATAGGGGACTTCCGTTAAGCGTGTCAACTTTAATATCAATCCATCAACCAATCCAAATCTAATTCAAATCCTAGAGTGGTGGTTCAGAGACTATCGATTTTGGTTCGTATACAGCAGGTTTTAGATTCAACCACTGGTTTTTCTCTTTGTATAATTCTTACTGATTTCTCCCTCTTCTTCTACACATGCATCTCATGTACAAAAATATATTCATATGTGCAAAGTCATACCCCTTCTTTCCAATTTTACAAAACAATACAATCTATCTATCATTTTACGCCTACACTAATCAGCCACCCCGAACTATAGAAAACCAAACAATATATACTATAACAGAATGGCGAACACGGAAAAAATGTTTAACCGGTATCTCAGCAAAAGGGACGTTTGTTAGTCGAACTCTTAGTGCAAATATCCAGGCAATTTTTTTTGTATTCAATAAAATTTAGTCTGGGTTATGATCGATGCACAAAGCCAATAAGTGAAACCGAAACGACAAGCCTAGGCATCAGTTTTACGATAGATAAGGACACTTTTGAGATGGTGGAGGCACAGACAAACAGACGTAACACTTCGAATATTTTTCGATTCAAATCATAGTCACGGAAACATATTCGCCCAATGCTAAAATGACTAAGTTTGGCCGACCAACAACTAGGTGGTGGTAGTGAGCAAACGTCAAACTCGAACAAAAACGATGTGAGCGCCATAGGTGGGTAGTTGGCCAACTATCAAATTTTGAAAAAGATCGTTAAATCGAAGTTCGATGGGAATTATCAGAGTGTTACGTCTGTTTGTCTGTGGTGGAGGGCTTCATCTACCTCGGGTCCTTATTGACGGCAAACAACAACGGTAGCCGTGAAATACAAAGGCGCATCGTCAGTCAAAGGCGAGCTTACTATGGGCTCCACAAGAACCTGCGGTCAAAAAAGATTCACCCTCGCACCAAATATGCCATGTACAACACACTGATAAGGTAAACGGTGATTCTCTACGGGCAAGAGTCATGTACTGTGCTCGGGGAAGACATGCAAGCGCTCAAAGTGTTCGAGCGTCTGGTAATAAGAACCATCTTTAGCGGTGTGCAGGAGAACGATGTGTGGCGGCGAAGAATGGTCCACAAGCTCGCTGCAATGTACGGCGAACCGAACATCTGGAAGGTCGCAAAAGCTGGAAGGATACGACGTGCAGGGGATGTAATCAGGATGCCGGACAACGACGTGGAGGGCAGCGTGCAAGATGAGTGGATCAGGTGCAGAGTGACCTGGCAAATGCGGGATGCGGCCGAGGATGGAGAACTGCGGAAAATATCTTTGAAGGTAAGTGTAAAATTAGCATTAGTTAAAATACACAGTAATAAAAAATTTAAAATAAATCTTTGTAGGAATCCTTGGAGGTTTTGAAAAGCTTGTAATTAGAAGGCACAGCAAACTTCCAATTGACAAATTGAAAGATGAAACCGTGAAAAAAATCACGATCTTTTGAGATTCGAACCCACGACTCCGCATTCGTTAGACCGGTGCTGTAACCAACTAAGCCACATAACAGGTGATGATTCTGCGGAATATATAGCGAAACTGAAACCGAACTCACCCCATCAGTACTCCCTTATAATTGTGTGTGCCCAATAACTACAAGGAAGAGCGAACTGTTTTTTTGAGAAACCGAGACTGAAGCAGTTTGGCTTTCTATTCCGAACCCGTTCTGTGGTTAAATTGGTTAAATCACCATTCTAGTGAACACGGAGTCGTGGGTTTGAATCTCACCTGAACGCGATTTTTTTTTCACAAATTCATCACTCCAATGTGTTAATCAGCATTATTCTGTGCTGATTACTAATTAAGTTTTTCAGAATGTTTGAGGCATACCATAAAATCATATTAAGAGTAAATAATAGCAACATATATCAGAGGGCCCATATAGCCGAGGCGGTAAACGCACGGGTATTCAGCATGACCATGCTGAGGGTGACGGGTTCGATTCCCGGTCGGTCCAGGATCTTTTCGTAAAGGAAATTTCCTTGACTTCCTTGGGCATAGAGTATCTTCGTGCCTGCCACACGATATACGCATGCAAAATGGTCATTGGCAGAGGAAGCTCTCAGTTAATAACTGTGGAAGTGCTCATAGAACACTAAGCTGAGGACGTTACGCCAAGAAGAGAGAGAGAGAGATATATCAGAGAATCCTTGGGATTCCTTCATTAAGCGATTGCGGGAGGGATTAATGAAAGAATTCCAGGAGAAATTCCTAATGGATTTCCAGAGGAAAACATCTTGGACGAATCTTTGTCAGATTCCCTGAAGGAATCCCAGGAGAGTTTCTCAAAAAAAAAAAACATGATGGATCAACGGAGAAATCCCGGAAAGAATCTCTGGCGAAAAATGCCTAAAAAATCCTGAAGGAATCACAAGCAAAATCAATCAACTGAGGAGGAAACTTTGTATAAATCCTGCGAGCAAACCCTAGAAATAACCTTGATGAAAACCCAGGAGAAATTTAAAAATCCCGTGAGAGTTCACTTTAGCAATCAACGAAGGAATCCCGGGTAGAGTGCCTGTAGAAATTATTAGAAGGATAGTTGAAGGGATCTCAGGAAAAAAGGTATTCTGAGATGAATACCGGAAGCAATTGCAGGAAGAGTCCCATAAACGTTTTGTTTGAAGAAGCCACCTCTTTATCTCTTCGCTCAGTCTAGGAATATGATATTTTCGTCCCAATTCCACCTTCTCGAGTGTTTTCTTACAAATGATTTCAATACTTGACTAATTTTGGCCAGAAGAACACTGGAGATATTTCTGGAATGGTTCCATCCTAGTAATTCTAATAATTTCTAGGATATTCCATATGGGTATCCTTGGAGGAATCACAAAAACAATTTTCATATGAATCTTTGGTAGAATTACAAGAAGGACTTGTATGCACATAGTAACATTTTGATGACTTATAAGTCTTGAGAACCATTACAAAACCTTAAACATTATATCTGGGTTTTATGATGGTTCTAAAAACCTCTAGTGAGTAGACATCTTTAGAGAAACCTCTGGAGCAATCTCGGCAAGAATTTCCATAGGAATCCCATTAGATTGTGAAGGCATTCCAAGAAATTTTCTTCAACGCTTTCTCGATGGATTCCTCCAAGAGTTCCTTCAGAAAATCCTCTAGGATATCCTCTAAGTAGGCCACTGGGATTCTTTCAAAAGTTCTTTTTTTTTTGTGATTTCTACAGGGACATTTTATAAAGATTCGTCCATTAATTTCTACTTTAATTTCCCTACGAATACCTGCTGGATTTTCTCCAAGAGTTTCTCATGTGGTTCCTCTAGAGATTTTCCAGAGCTTCAACCACGAATTTTTTCAAGAATTTATCTAGAATTACACTAGTTTACAGCATTTTTGAACTCGGTAAGCTGATGATCATTTTTGGTGTAGAATCATGCCCTGAGTTCGAAAACGCAAAAGAAAAAAATTACAGTAGAGCGGAAATTTTTTCGACTTTCCATACAAGGTTGATGGTTTGAAATCGATTTTTGTTCTATTTTTAAGCAAAGTCGCTCACTTCAAACATCTCATTCTCCGTAATGAATGCTCCGATTGAGCTGAATTTTTTACTGTAACTCGCCTACATATGATATGTCAAATAAACGTCGAGAAAGAATTTTTAAGTTGGTTTTTTCTTATCGAAAAAAATACATTTCTTCAAAAATTTTTGGGATTTTTGCTAAAATTTAAGAAGATTGTCCCTAAAACTCGCCAATATCTTGAATTTCATCAATCTGACGCAAAACCTGTATTCAGATGATCGAATGGTATTGTATTCAGCTTTTAATTTATGGAAAAAGATTTTAAATTGGTTGAACAAAACGCAATATATTTGAATTTTAGTAAATTACATATTTTGAAAAGTTGCAAAACTCGATATTGAGCTAAAACTCAAAAACTGTTCTACTTAAAAATTTTTGAAGGTCGGATTCGAAATCAGCACTAAATTATGCTTCAAAAATTTTGGTCGTTGACAGAAGTTCACGACTTTCGTTTTATTTTGTAAACTTGTGTTACCTATAGAAATTGTTACTGACTTCGTTCAATATTTTATATTGGATTCATCCAGCAACCGCTGCCGTGACTTCTCTATGGACTCTTCGTATTCTGACTGGAAAACCTCGTTAGATTCCTTTGAGAACTTATGTTGAAATAGCTCCTGGAATGCTGCTAGGATTTCTCCAGAAATTTGTGGTGGGATTCCTCAAACAATTCCTGCTGGAAATATCCCGGAAATTCCTGGAGGTCTCCTAAGAGCAATAACTGTAGAAATATCATCTGGAAATGCTTAAGAAATCTAAACAATAATGCTTCTAGAAATCCTGATAGAAATTTCTGAAGAAATCCCAGTAAAAATTTCTTGAGGTATTTGGAGAGAAATTCATAGAGGAACCCGTGCAGGAGTCATCGAAGAACTTTCTAGAGGAGTTATTAGGTAAGTAGTCCAAGCAGAAATATATAGCGGAACCCCAACAGGCATTCCTGGAGGAATACCTAGAAGAGTTCTCAAAAAATTTCTCCAGCAATTTCTCTTGAAATTTCAATAGGGATGCCTGCTGGGGTTCCTCTGAAAATTCCTTCAAGGAGTCCTCCAGGATATCCTCCTAGGATTCTTCAAGGGACTTTTTTAGAAGTTGTTTTTCAAAATCCTGAAAAATTCTTCCAGAGATTTTCTCAAGGATTTCTCAAGAAATTACCCTTGGATACATCTATTCGGGGATTCTTATTGAGATTTCTCAAGCATTTTCAGTAAGAATATCCAAACAGGCAATCCAGGAAGTTTGTTGAAAGTATCATTGGATTTTGGGGGTATCATTGGAGAAATCATTGGTGGAGTTATTGCAGGAGTTTTAATAAAAATCCCTGGAAGAGTCAAGAGAGGAATTTATGAAGTAACTTCAAGTGAACTCCCTGGAGGAATCCTTGAAAGCATTTTTTCTGCAATCCCAGCAGGAATATTTAGAGAATCCCATCAGTTATTCATGGATCTCTAGGAATCCAGATTAATAAAATTAATTTAATAATAAAATTTTTCAAAGATAACTGACAAAAACAAATTCAAACACTCTACTTTTGAGCTATTTGCTTTAGAAAACTTAGTTATTTAACTAAACCAATCGATTCAAAGATGCCATTTGATAGAAAATTCAATAATCTTTCGAACAAGGGTCAAAAAACTGCGATAAGTTTGACCATTTTCAAGTCATAGCCATTCAAGGCGATGAGACTCAAAAACATGGGAAGTTCAAACTACGTAACGATTGAGATTTGACCATATGCTAAGAACATTTTTTTTTTCACCATTTATGGTTCTCTATCACCCTTTAAAAAGTTTGCACTCAGGAACATAACACCCTGTATTATTGACCGTTTAATGGTCTGCTCCAAGGTCTGCTCTGTACTATAAATAGGAAGCTGTAAATTGGGTTAATTTTTTTTCTAATGGTTTTCATCCTTTTTCAAATTCATATGATTGAAACGCAGAACAAACTCTCAGCTTCGCTGATCCCATTCACGGTGTCACGATTCATTCTCGCAAATCTCTGTCAAATGCACACAAATTACCTCTTCATTTGCAATTGTCATCTGTCTGAGCCGACATTATTGTCATCGAAATTTCATTGTGCGTGTCTTGCTCAATCGCTGCTTTGTAAAGTGCTCAATTTAACTCACACAATTTCAAACCCAATTACCCATCAATCCGCACTGATTCTTCCATGGACCTCGTACCCAGAATCAACACAACAATAAGGCAAACGAGAACGAGAACCAGACTCAGTTCGCAAAATGTATCGATTTTCGGTAAGCTCCCGCCCGGGCCCTCGGCTCATCTTCGACAAATCCACTTTAAATTTAATTGTTTTCTGCTTTGGTTCCACAGAAAACCGTTGTTGCTGCAGAATGAGTTTACCGCTCCGCTACAAGCCGACCTTAATCCCTGCAGAAGATTGTGTCTCTATCTATATCCGGCGACCCGGCGTGCTCTCCTGCCTACTAGAAGTATCACCACCGCCAGGCTTGTCGAGCCAGACAACTGTGGGCGATGTGTGTTTGTGCAGCACCTCTAGAACTTTATTATTATTGCGAAACGGATCCACACATGAATGTGGGCAAATGTGAGCTGGAACAATAAACGGAGGCGGCGTGGTACCTGCCACACGTGAACAGGATAATAGGAAATTGCATCTCATGTGGATAAGGATACGGCTTTTGGGAGACAACAGGATTGCAAGAAATGAGCAGTTTTCTCATCTTGAAGGGAGTTTTTTTTTTACATCTTGTGTGTCATTTCAAGGACCGTTTAGTTTGTTTCGTTAAGCTGATAGAGGAAAACATTTGCTGAACTTCTTTTGCCAGTTTTGTTGCTTGGGAAAAAACAATCACTACTGGTTACAGTTAATTTGTTCGGTACAATATGATGTAGCATGAATTCTGTTCTTTTATAGTTATCGGCTATCCCAAAAAGATCGAAGTAGTTTATAATATATCAGTGTAATATACCTTCCAGTCAACCAGTAATCGTATAAGATGTTACATAAGATAATAAAGTGTCAGCCATATGCGTGCATGCCTCCATTTAAGCGCATGTAAAATGTGCGCATATTGCCTCCAGTTTATCATCTTATTCCACATCTTAAACGATCACTGGTTGAGTGGGCTATATGCATCTTTCATGACCTTTAAAACCATTCAATTGAAAATGGGATTTCAGGAATAGGCTAGATTGTAAAAAAAAAAACAGATTGATCCACCTAGTGGTGATTAACCGTATTACAGAGCTCGCCCTCCAGTCGCATCAAAATTTTGCGCAGTAATTTTAGACGCAAAAAGGGGTTCAAAAAAAGTTTGGAGCTGAGCCGCCAAAATTTTTATTTTTCTATACAACGTTGATCCATCCTACAGTATATTTACATCTCAGGAATCTAAAATGGTGTGATTTGATGAGATGAGAGTTTTTATTAGGTTTTTGCATCTACTACACATTTCTATCGCTTGCATTGATCTCGTTCACTCTCCCAATTCCAATGAAGCACAGAACGCTACTTCTGCAACACCATCGGTAACCTCTTATGTAGTCTGAGCTTATTTTCTTGCTAACCGTTCATTAGCTTATCAAAATATCACGATTTGATGTGCTCCATGCATGAGTTTGATATACTTTACATTTGGCCACTTTCGATGATACACCCGGAAACGATTCCGGGAACTAGTAACACTACCGGTAGTAACATCTGTGGACTGTGCCTATTTTCTTATTACCTATGCATCAGGTTACTGACAAAAAGCGATTTGATGTACCACAAGCATGGGTTTGGTTCACTTTTATGTTTGTCCGCTTCCGGTAGGACACTCTAGACCGGTTCCGGAGCATTTACATGGTTCGTTTTTACATTTGACCAATTCCGGCGGGACACCCGAAAACGGTTGTGCAACACTACCGGTGGTCTCTAACGTAATCTAAGGCGATTTTCTTGAAAACCTTGAGAGACAAACCAGCCAAGGGCTGAAAGTCTCTTTAATAAAGACAAATTAATCAATCAATTGAAAACCTTTCATCAGGTTATCGAAAAAGCCGCGATTTGATGTTTCGCGTGCATGGGGTTCGGTTCTGTTCTACATACCACATCTGGAGGGACACCCGAAACCGATTCCGGGACACTACTAGTTTTCCCAAGTATGATCAGAGATATTTTTTCTTGTTAACCGTTCATCAGGATACCCATGAGCCATTTGATGTGTCGCGAATATTGGTTTGGTTCTCTTTTACCTTCGGCCATTTTCGGCTGGATACCTGGAACCGATTCCGGAACACTACCAGTAGTTTCTAATGTTGGCTTAAAATCGTTCTGGGCCGTCCAAGGCCCAGCATTGTTTTGGGCCGCCAAAGGACCAGAGCTATTCTGAGCCACAAATGGACAAGACTCGGTCTGTGCCGCCAAAGGACCAAAATCGTTCTCAGCCGTCTAAGGACCAGAGCTGTTTTGGGCCACCAAAGGACCAGAACCATTCTAAACCTCAAAAAGACCAGTATCATTCTGGGCCGCCAAAGGACCGGAGTCGTTCTGGGCTGACAAAAAACCAGAATCGTTCAGGGCCACCAAAGGACCAAAATCGTTCAGACCTTTCAAAGGATCAAATTCTCTCTGGGCCGCCAAAGGACCAAAACAGATTAGGCACTCTGAAAGACCAAAAACATTCTAGGCGTTTCAAAGATTACAATAATACAAATTCTCAGAGGAACTAATGGACGAGTCTACAAAGGACCGTAATGCATCTGGGATTCCTGAGGACCGAAAAGAATCAACAAAGAATCAAACAAGATCTGGGCCAGCGGAGGACCAGATCAATTTATAATGTACCATAATATTGATTATTAGGAGTGAATAAAAAGTCCACTAATAAACTTCATTTTCTTACCATAGCAATGAAAAAAATAATGAAATTTATACAAATAAATCTTCATCATGCTAAGGGAGCAACCGGAGTGCTTTGTTGGAGATTTGTAAAGGAAAAAATAAACATAGCAATTATACAAGAACCTTGGGCTCATAAAAACCAGGTTCTAGGTATCTCAAAGCAAGTTGGAAAACTTATATTTGATGAAAATAGTCTTAAACCACGAACAGCTTTACTAATAAAACAGGGAATACAGTTTGTCCCTATCACACAATTTATCACAAAAGATTTAGTTGTAGTTCGCATGGAAATTCCCACAACCCGAGGGAAAACTGAAGCATACATAGCTTCGGCTTATTTTCCTGGGGATGTGGACAAGGTACCTCCACCTGAATTAAAAAAAAAAAAAGACAATTACACCGTCTTCGACCTTGCGGCCTCTACAGACTGAAACTGAAATTTACAGCTTTCGTCAGTTTTTGCAAAAACAATAATAAACATTTTATAATAGGGTGCGATGCTAATTCCCACCACACAATATGGGGAAGCACCGACATTAATAAAAGAGGTGAAGACCTTTTTGAGTACATATCTTCGAACAACATCGATTTATGTAATGAAGGAAATCAGCCAACATTTGAAACCAAAACTAGAAAAGAAGTCTTAGATATAACAATCTGTAGTCCAATGCTTTCCTCAAATATCAAGCGCTGGCATGTTTCAGATGAAGAATCTTTATCTGACCATAAACACATAGTGTTTGAGTACAATGCCAGTGAACCAACCAAAGTGACTTACAAAAATCCTAGGAATACCAACTGGGAAAATTATAAACTAATTTTGCAATCCAATAATAATGTAACAATAAATGGACATATTGAAACACAGGAACAATTGGATAAAATTGCAGAAAATATCACAGGAAAAATTATCCAGGCGTATGATGCTACTTGTCCAGTCAAGGAAGAAATCTCAAATAGAGATGTCCCTTGGTGGAACAAACTTTAAACAACTTAAAGAAAAAATCCCGGAAACTTTTCAATCGAGCAAAAGTTTCGGGAAAATGGGATGAATATAAAAAAACTCTTACACTTTACAATAAAAAATAAGAAAATCTCGAAGGAAAACCTGGAGGTCTTATTGTGAAAACATAGAAAAAATCCCAGATGTAGCAAAACTGCAAAAAGTTCTTTCCAAAGACCATTCAAATGGCCTGGGAAGTTTGAAGAAAACAGACGGGAGTTTCACTGTTGATACAAACGAAACACTTAAAATAATGATGGAAACTCATTTCCCTGGATCAAGTTTACTATCAAGTGATGATGAAGATGGTACGGGAGTTGATGAAAACTATAGGCCAATACGGACTGTAGACACCAACTTTATTATACCGGATACAATCTTCACACGATCTAAAGTTGAATGGGCAGTGAACTCCTTCGAACCATTCAAATCTCCCGGAAGGAATGGCATATTTCCTGCACTTCTTCAGAAGGGTGGAAAAGAATTGCTAGATTCCCTTACTAGTATTTTTAAATGCAGTTTAACTTTAGGGCATATACCTAAAGTATGGACTCAAGTTCGAGTAGTTTTTATTCCAAAAGCGGGTAAAAAAGACAAAGTACAACCAAAATCTTTCAGGCCTATAAGTCTTACGTCTTCCATACTCAAAATTATGGAAAAGATAATAGACGAATACATAAAATCAATTTATTTACAAAGATATCCTCTCAGTAGATATCAATTTGCTTACCAATCCAATAAATCTACAGTCACAGCCAGTGAATCAAAATTCAACCACCGCGCAACAATAACGACAATGTCGCAACCTGAATTTGTTGCGACATTCTACCCAATGCGACATAGGTTTGTCCCAACTTGAACAGAATAGGATAAAGATCATGCAGCACGAGTTTAGCGATTTTTAAGCCTTGCATTGTTATTTTCGAGCGGTAACTTAGAGTCGGTAAACACTGCAATGCTTCTGAAGATGTGTCATCAAACAGTTTCGATTTTGGGTTGGTAATAATTGATTATTCACGAGTTGAAAAGTACGCAACAAATTCAGCTCCCGTTTTGTCTGCGACAAAAAATTTCGAGATCATGTCATTATCTGTTACCAGTTGGGATAAAGAGTAATCGCTACGCCTTTTTTGTTGCTTGTTTTGTGCCTTTTTGTCTGATAATTCTCTTCACTGGTCACAGCTCTTCACGAACTAGTAACAAAAATAGAAAGTACGCTTAACAGGAAAGAAATTGCTCTTGTAGCATTTCTTGATATAGAAGGTGCTTTTGATAATGCATCTTACAGCTCTATTGACAATTCAATGACAAATAGAAACTTCGACCCTTGTATCAAAAAGTGGATAATGGAAATGCTAAATAATAGGAAAGTATCGGCTGAATTGGGAGAATCATCCATAACTGTAAAGACTACCAGGGGATGTCCTCAAGGGGGTGTATTGTCCCCCTTAATATGGTCACTTGTTGTTGCTGATCTTCTTAATACACTAGTGGAAAAAGGCTTCGAAGTCATCGGTTTTGCAGATGACGTAGTTATAATAGTGCGTGGAAAGTTTGACAGTATCATAACAAACAGAATGCAATCTGCACTAAACTGCACCTGGCGTTGGTGTCAAAACGAAGGATTGAACATCAACCCATCAAAAGCAGTTTTAGTGCCATTTACCCGCAGAAGAAAACCTGCTTTGAAAACTTTGAAAATTAACGGATCTATCTTAAAATACTCGTCAAATGCTAATTATCTGGGAGTAATTCTAGATGATAAACTTAACTGGAACTTACACATAGAACATGTAATTAACAAAGCCACGAGTGCTCTTTGGGTAAGTAAAACTACGTTTGGAAGAAAATGGGGGCTCAAACCAAAAATGATTCATTGGATCTATACGGTTATCGTAAGACCCAGGATAGTCTATGCGTCGCTGGTTTGGTGGCCTAAGACAAAACAATATACAACACAAAGAAGACTCGAAAAGTTACAACGTTTGGCTTGTATGGCTATAACAGGAGCAATGCAAAGTACACCGTCAAAGGCCTTAGATGCCGCTCTTTATAAACTTCCACTGCATCAATATGTGCAAAAGGAAGCTGAAAAGAGTGCCCTAAGGCTAAGAAGAAGTACTATATTACTGGAAAGTAATCTTGTCAGGCATCTCAGTATACTGAAAGATGTTCCCGTTAATCAATTAGTAGTAATGAACGAAGACTGGATGGATAAGTTGATACACAGTGGTCAACACTGATCGTCAAGTATAGGAATCGGGGGGACCGAATATCTTCGGTCAGGTGTTTCATCAACCATTGTCCATCACAGCTCAATTGTGACAGGATATTTGACTAGCACCAAATTAAATATGGGTCATACCACAATATTCCTAAATAATGGACGCAGTGGTTAAAAAGGCTCTACAGATGAGGATAAAAAAAAAAAAAAATCTTACCAGGATCGGTTATTTTCTACACAGATGGCTTAAAAATGAATCATGGCACTGGAGCTGGAATTACCGGGCCGGGGCTGAATATTTCAATATCAATGGGAAAATGGACAACCGTTTTTCTTGCAGAAATATATGCAATTCTGGAGTGTGTGTCTGTATGCCTTAAGAGGAAGTACAGGTATACACGGATTTGCATATTTTCAGATAGTCAGGCAGCTTTGAATGCACTAAAATCTTTCACATGTCAGTCTAAACTGGTGTGGGAATGCATTGAACTATTGAAACAGTTGGCAGCTAAAAACCAGGTTAATCTGTACTGGGTACCAGGCCACTGTGGAATAGAAGGTAATGAACAAGCTGATACACTTGCCAGAGAAGGCTCTGAAGTTCAATTCATAGGCCCAGAACCATTCTGTGGTGTATCTAAATGTGAAATACAAATGGAAGTAAAGCGATGGGAGGATCAAATGATACAATCAAATTGGATTGCTACGAAAACATCAAGACAATCCAAACTGTTCATAACTCCGAATGACAAAACTACAGAAAAACTATTAAACCTAAATAAAAAATCTCTGAGCATAGCTATTGGGCTTCTCACGGGGCACTGCCCGACACGATATCATTTTTTTTTTTTTTTTTTTTTTTTTTTTTTTTTTTTTTTTTATTTTTTTTTTTATATATATTTTACGACAAACTCATATATACATTTAAAATACATTTAAACAATTTTCAAAATGCTTTCTTATGGCTACTATGTTATTCCAGCGCAATTGACGAATATGCTGTTGGAATTTGTATAATCTTCTTTGTTTTCCAAAATGTTTTAGGTTAAACGCGATTGCTTCACATACAAGCCAAAGTGCAGCTTTTTCTTTATATGCTTTTTCGCTCATGTTAATTCCAATTATCTCTTCAGGATCGCTTAGTCCTAATCTAAATCTTCTACCTATCAAATCGTGGATCCAGGTCCAGATTTCTTTTGATCCTACACACATTTTTACACGGTGCTCCGTTGTGTCTTGCTGTCCACAAAACTCACAAGTATCATTGCTTATTCCTACTATCTTGTTTCTCAATTGTTTAACTTTACTACTAACTATGTCATTCACACACATGTAAAGACCTTCTCTAGCATTTGTTGATAAAAACGATTTACTACAATTTCCCCATATTATATCCCACTGCAGGTCAGGGTTCTCAGTCTCTATTTTAGTTGCACAGCTTTGCTCTGCAAGTAATGAATTGTAGATTGATTTCGTGGAAATAAATAAGGGATTTGATGCTGCCTCGCTAGCATAGCTTAACCATAACCTTGAATTCAAGGTTAAGAAATTATTTTGATTCTGGGCCATCATGAAGTGATCAATTGGGTCTGGGTCATTGTTTGAAAACAAAACATTTTTTACAAATAAAGCTTGACATTTCAGAACAGGATCAATTAGTGAAAGACCACCTTTACTAACGTCCAGGTACATTTGATTACGGGAGACCTTGAAAATTTGTCGACTCCATAAAAACATCCAACAACTTGCATTAATCTGCGCCAAATGGTTTTTATTTGGCGGAAATACTTGTGCTAAGTACCAAATCTTCGATAGAATGAAGGTATTTACAATCCAGACTTTTTGAAGCAAATTCAAGTATCTCTTAGAATGAATTTTGAAACAGTGTTTGACTGATTGAATCACAGTATCGTAATTATTTGAAACCGTAGTTTGGTATTTTGCATGAAAGACAACACCTAATATTTTCAAACAATCTTTTTCTTGAATTTGGTGCGGTCCGGATTTGCAGTTGTTAAATCGCATATAATGCGATTTATGGATATTCAATTTTATTTTAGAATAAATACTAAAATAGTTGATGATCTCCAGAACCGTGTCGAACTCATGATCATTTAGGATGAAAATATTCAGATCGTCTGCATAAGCTAATACCTTTATAAAGGTATTAGCTACAAAGCAACCTCGAATATTATCACTAATCATTCGTATAAGCGGTTCTATGTACAGGACGAAGAGTGCCATACTGATTGGGCATCCTTGTCGTACCGATGATCTGATTGCAATATCGTTGGTTAGAAATCCGTTGAATGTAATTTTTGAACTTGCGTCGTAGTAAAGGTTTTTCAAACAATTAATAAAAAGTGGTGGGAATCCGAACTTTTCCAGCACCGCCCAAAGAAAAGAGTGGTTAACTTTATCAAATGCCTTCTCTAAGTCGAGGCTCAGAAGAAGCCCCTTAAATCGTTTTGTCTGACCGGCTCGAATGGTTATATTACGCAATGTTTTCAGGTTATCAACACATGATTTGTTGGGATTACAAGCAGTTTGTCCTGGTCCTATGATTTTTTCAAGTAGGGGATGTAGTCGATTCGCTAAAATTTTCGTAAATAACTTATAATCTGCGTTGAGCATGCTAATTGGTCTTTTGTTGGCTATGTCATGTGGATCACCTTTCTTAGGGATAAGACTTATTATTCCCTTTGTGAAGTTTTTGGACGGGCGCACACCATCAATCAAATATTTGTTGAAAACTGTAAGCAAATCATCAAAACAGATCTCTGAAAATCGCATATAAAATTCATAAGTTAGCCCATCTGGACCGGGAGTTTTTTTCCTAGCTGCCTCTTTCAGCACGGTCTCTAATTCATCTTTTTCAATGGGTCTTATCAAAACAGCTCCATCTTCATCCGAAAGTCTTGCATGTAGATGACTGAGAACATCATCGAAATTATTTTCATTGTTTTCTTTTTCGAAAACCTTACTAAAATGAGAAAACAAAAAAGTTTTCAATCTACTGCTGTCAGTGGTTGGAACACCTTCAACTTTTAAACAAAATTCGGAGTTCTCCGTCTGTCTTTTGATTCTTGAGGATAATTGAAATAAACTAAGTTTCTCGTCCTGCAGAAGTGAATTTGAATTAATTTTCATACCTAAATTTGATAACCTATTTTGTTCAATTTCCATCAATTTGGATTTGACGAAGCACATCTCATTATAAACATCTTCACCTTTTGCTTGTTTTTCGATAATTTCATTTAAACAAGCATAATAAAAGTTTTTCTCTCGATGATTCTGCTGATTTAGGAGGGAATTCTGATGTTTGAAAAATTTTGAAATTCTGTTTTTCGCATAATCATTCCACCATACATTTATATCTCTGTGATACATAGTGTATGTTTTGCATTCTTGATATATCTGGGCCAAAGCGTCGCATACATTATCATTCAAAAGGATACTTGGATTTATTTTCCAATAGCCTCTTCCTCGTACTTGGTTTACCACGCCATCAGGAACTTGATATTTCAACACGACAGCATGATGGTCGGAAAAAGCGACAGGTTTAGTAGCAATAGTTTTTACTTTTTCAATGACTTCTAATGATGCATAGTAGCGATCCAATCTAGATTTTGACTGTCCGCGTATGAAAGAAAAGTTTCCTCTACGATTCTTTTTCAGCTCAACATCATAGAGCTGTAGTGTTTGCACCAACGTCTCCAAACCTACGCAAGTATTTAAATTTTTGCTGTTTGAATCCGATTTCAAAAGCACGCAATTAAAATCACCTACAATAACATTCTGTTTGACGGTGGAAATATGAGGAACAATTTCAGACATGAACATATCGTTTCTTTCGTTTTTATGAGTTGACCCTGACGCCGCATAAACGTTAATGAAATTCATTTGGTCTATGACCACCGACGTTATCCGCCCATTAGGGTTCATGATAACGTTACTGAAATTGACTGTTTTTCGTACAAGAACAGCGGTGCTTTTATGCTCCGTTCCAATATTGACTATGGCAGCATGAGAAGAGAGGAACCCAAAATCTTCAAATGCTACTTCCTGAAGAAAAACGACGTCGATGTCGTTATTCCAAACGAAATCTCTCAAAAGAGACTTCTTCACATGTGTGTTGATAGCGTTAATATTAACAGTACATACTGTGCGCAAAAACACCATTATCTAGATTCACAGTCACTCACTCTCTCAAACAAAATCATCATCACTCATCCACTCAATGAATACTTACGCCTGGATTACTCGGAATCCTACCTACTTGCCCTTCTTTGTCAGTGTGCGGCTACTTATTGTCTCGATTACCTTCTGTTGACCTTTGTTTCGCTTGTTTTTCATAACACGGAAAGGGGCTTCCGCATCTTTCACTCCCTCCTCATCCGTCCGCGACGAATCTTCCAGCTCGGACGATGGTGTGGATGTAGCAGCTCGTTTTTGACCTTGCTTTGGGTCCGTCTCCATCGGCGGTGTACTCTCGTCAGTATCGGCCTGTTCGATCCTAGTTTTTTCCAGCGGTTTGCTGGGTCCCGGTTCAGCCTCCGTCGTGACCTGCGGTTCTGGTTCAGCTTGCTCCGTAACCTGTGGCGTTGAGTTCAACTTGTCATCCTTCCCTTTGTTCAGAACCTGCATGTTAGCCACCAGCGCAGGCGTGTTACGATTTGGTGCGAAAACTGGTCTGCCATGTGCTGCCACTGAGCTGTATGACCGTGCGCCTCCATTACTGTTAGAAGCGGATGCGGCGGCCAGCTTGGGGCAGTTTGCCTTCAAGTGCCCTTCCTCCTTGCAATAAAAGCAACGGTTCTTCAAACCGTCATAGTAAATACGAGCTCGAAAGTGTCCAATGAAGATGTTGGCCGGGATTTCTTTTGCTATCTCCATATGCACGCCACGGACGCCGCTGAAAACACTCAGGTTGTATTCAGCAGGGTAGCGCTCTCTCACCTGTTGCCTCACTGTTCCGAATTGTCCCAAAACTTGAGCGATGAGTCTGTCATCGATTTCCGGGGGTAGATTGAAAATACGCACGTAACGGAAAATGCGGCTGGCCATGTCCAGACTGATCGGTGTCGTAGATCCATCGTCATACTTGAAGGCATAGATTTCTTCCACGTGGTTGCAATAGTCGTTGAATCTGTCTTCATCCAGGAACTTGATGAAGAACAGACCGTCATTCTCATCCTTGTAAACAGAGTGCAGGTCTGCTGCACTCAGGTGCAGTTGACCAGTGATGAACCTGAGAACTTCCAGGTGGGAAGGTACTTTTGCACCAGACTCGAAACACAGCTTCAGCGTGTTCTTTCGTACACTCGATTCCATTTTTCTCTATTTTTCAATAGATTCCGCTACAACCAAACTAACACTACTACGGCAAAGCCGTTTGAAAGAAAAAAAAATAACGAGAGCAATTGGCAATGTCGACTGATCGATCCAACGTCTCATCCACAACTGTCAGTCTAAACTGGTGTGGGAATGCATTGAACTATTGAAACAGTTGGCAGCTAAAAACCAGGTTAATCTGTACTGGGTACCAGGCCACTGTGGAATAGAAGGTAATGAACAAGCTGATACACTTGCCAGAGAAGGCTCTGAAGTTCAATTCATAGGCCCAGAACCATTCTGTGGTGTATCTAAATGTGAAATACAAATGGAAGTAAAGCGATGGGAGGATCAAATGATACAATCAAATTGGATTGCTACGAAAACATCAAGACAATCCAAACTGTTCATAACTCCGAATGACAAAACTACAGAAAAACTATTAAACCTAAATAAAAAATCTCTGAGCATAGCTATTGGGCTTCTCACGGGGCACTGCCCGACACGATATCATTTGAAAAATATTAATCGATGTCAAACTGATGTCTGTCGATTCTGTAATTATGCAATTGAGACCTCTGACCATCTGTTATGTGACTGTCCAGCACTATTTGTGCGTAGAAGACAATATTTCACCAAGGGTATTCTAAATCCTTCTGAAATTTGGTTGAAAAATCCCAATTTGATGGTTGATTTTATCCTAAGAATCATCCCAGATTGGGGTACTTCGCATAATCAGCAAACGACGTCAACCCTCAATGGTGACTTGTCGTCCTGAGCAAATGCGAAACTAAACAGGGGTATACCACAATAGATCAAAGTAATGGTCGCAGTGGTTCAAATCCCAACAAAAAAATGTTGGCTTAGCTTATTTTCTCGCTAACCGTACACTTAGGTTATCGAAAAAGCCATGATTTGATGTGTTGCATGCATAAGTTTGGTTCACTTTTATATTTGGCCACTTCCGGCGAGACACCCGGAAAAGGTTTCGGTATGCTACCGATTCAGATGTGGTCTGAGACTATTTTCCTGTTTACCGGTCATCAGGCTTAAAAAAAGCTGCGATTTGATTTATCACATGCATGGGTTTGGTTAACTTTTATATGAGACTATTTTCCTGGTTCCTGGTTCACTTTTGTATTTGGCCACTTCCGGCGAGACACCCGGAACCGGTTCCGGTATGCTAACGGTTCAGATATGGTCTGAGGCTATTGTCCTGTTATTCGTTCATCAGGTTAAAGAAAAAGCTGCGATTTGATGTGTCGCGTGCATGAGTTTGGTTCACTTCTATACTTGGCCACCTCCGGCGGGACACCCGGAACCGGTTCCAGAATACTACCGGTTCAGATATAGTCTGCGACTATTTTCCTGCTTACCGCTCCCATTTTCGTTTTTGGAGTGAACATATAGCCTTTCGGTACACCTTGGTGCACGAGAAAGGCAAAAAAGTTCATAATAGTTATTAACACTGTTCCTTAGATTTGCAATTTGTACGATTTATTATGTACCATAGATGGGCCAAACTTATGACCACGCATTCAAGCTTTGAATAAAGCGAAACTATGGCCGCAATTGGAGAAAAAATCCTATGTACCCGTCCGAATGGACCGCAGCATAAAATTGATTGATATTAATTTTATTAGTTTAAACCGAACATAATTTCCAAGAGTATTTCACATTCAACGATGGTTTCAATTAATTTAACACAATGATCCATAGCCAGCATCCCACGACCATAAATCACTAATTAAATGTTTCAGGGATTGATGCGCGTTGAAAATTTAAATCCATGCACCCATAATTTACTAATCTCGATGGAGAAAAATGAAAACCATATTTCCAACCAGCTCTATACAACCGGCAGCACAGGCCTACATCGCATCAAACTTGATGTTAAATCATTCATCATGCACCGCCAACTGCTGGGCACTGGCAAACCCACTCCACCAAATCCTACGCGATGCGACGACCGTGAGACTCCTGTTCAGCCCTCATTCGACACCCATGTAACTGACCTCGGTTCATCACTTACTACTCGAGAGAGGAGCGTCTTACTCACCGAAAGGTTTTGGCATTTAACCCAATCCGAACGGTTCGAATCGAGCCTACTTAATTGAATTAGACATGCGAATTGCTATCATCATCGGCTCAGTACTTGCCATCAATCTACCATTCACCTATTGAGCACTTGTACATAGTAAGGAACTTCAAGCTTCGCAGGTCAGGAGCAGAAATGATGAATGAAAATGTCTGATTTTTTCACCCGCTTCAAGTGTGTTGCATCTTCCGGGGGCGCCTTCTTCACTTCACAAATTACGGGTGAGTAGCAGTGTTCGTCGCTGATGGCGCGCGCATAATTCAATATTGGCATTTTCTTCGGTTGCGGTTGCAGAATCACCCACCCTGCTGCTGCTGCTGCAGCACATTACGAAAACAGTAACCGAACGGGAGATTCCAATTCATTGAAGTGCTTCGAAATTTTCCACGGGTTTCGGTTTGGAAAGACCGCTAATTTTCTTGGTTGCCACTTTGCGGTTTTGGTTCGATGCTTTCGTCGCCTGGTGGTTGTGGCGCAGTCTTCGGGGCCGCCGGGGATATATGCGGCAATCGATGATGATAGTCAACAGCCACACAGGCTACACCCACTGAATGAATGAGTGGGTTTCATTCAGATAAAAGCCTGATGGAGGTTTGGGTTATAGCCGCCTACTCTCAATGATTCACAGATTAATTAGGCATGCCACTATGAGATAATCGATGGTAAACCACAACGAAGAATTGGATATGCTACCTATATTGGCAAGAAGGGATCAGAAGTGGATGCTGCGAATTAAGTGGATACTTGTTTGAAAACATGACGTTGTTTGCGTAACTAATGACATGCATATAAAAATGTACTTACCTAACCGATCAGGCTAAGGCCGGGTGGCCTCTGCTATACATAGTAGCCGTCTCCATTCCCCTCGGTCCATGGCTGTTTGTCTCCAGTTCCGCACTCTGCGTAGGGTCCGCAGATCGTCCTCCACTTGGTCGATCCACCTAGCTCGCTGCGCTCCACGTCTTCTTGTACCGGTCGGATGACTCTCGAGAACGATTTTAGTCGGGTTGCTATCCGACATCCTGATGACGTGACCCGCCCACCGTAGCCTCCCGATTCTCGCGGTATGGACGATGGTTCGTTCTCTCAGCAGCTGATGCACTCCGCCGTAGATGGTATGCAACACCTTCCGTTCGAAAACTCCAAGGGCGCGTTGGTCCTCTGCACTTAGGGTCCATGTTTCGTGCCCATAGAGGACGACCGGTCTAATCAACGTTTTGTAGATGATTAACTTCGTGTTACGGCGAACTTTATTCGATCGTAGAGTTCTGCGGAGTCCAAAGTAAGCACGATTTCCTGCCACAATGTGCCACTGAATTTCTCTGCTGGTGTCGTTGTCGGCGGTCACCAGTGAGCCCAAGTACACGAATTCTTCGACCGCCTCGATTTCATCACCGTCGATATGAATTCGGGGTGGCGGGCGCGGTTATTCCTCCCTGGAGCCCTTTGCCATCATGTACTTTGTCTTCGACATATTAATGACTAATCCGATTCGCCTGGCTTCACTCTTTAGTCGGATGTACGTTTCCGCCATCGTCTCAAATTTGCAAGCTATAATATCAATATCATCAGCGAAACCAATCAGCTGAACGGACTTCGTGAAAATCGTCCCACTCGTGTTTATCCCCGCTCTCCTTATTGCACCTTCTAACGCAATGTTGAACAGCAAGCACGAAAGACCATCACCTTGCCGTAACCCTCTGCGAGATTCGAAGGGACTCGAGAGTGTCCCTGATACTCGAACTACGCACATCACTCGATCCATCGTCGCCTTGATCAACCGTACCAGTTTATCCGGGAATCCGTATTCGTGCATAATCTGCCATAGCTGTTCTCGATCGATTGTATCATACGCCGATTTGAAATCGATGAACAAGTGATGCGTGGGCACGTTGTATTCGCGGCATTTCTGCAACACCTGGCGGATGGCGAACATCTGGTCCGTTGTAGCGCGTTCACTCATAAATCCAGCCTGATATTGCCCCACGAACTCTCTTGCAATCGGTGATAGTCGGCGGCATAAAATTTGAGAGGGTACCTTGCAGGCAGCGCTCAGTAGTGTGGTCGCGCGATAGTTCCCGCAATCTAACTTATCGCCCTTTTTCTAGATGGGACACACGATACCCTCCATCCACTCCTCCGGTAATACTTCCTCCTCCCAGGTCTTGGTAATGACCCAGTGTAGTGCTCTCACCAGTGCTTCTCCACCGTGTTTTAGAAGCTCGCTTGGTAGTTGACCTGCTTCAGCGGCTTTGTTGTTTTTCAATCGGCTAACCTGCTCTTCAATCTCTTGGAGGTTATGGGCTGTAAATCTTTCGTCCTGCGCACGTACACCTGGATCTGTTGCCGCGCCACTTTGAGGTGCTCATCGTAATGCAGCCACCACCTCTCGACCACCTCACGCTCGCTTATGAGAAGATTCCCGTGATTATCTCGGCATATGTCGGCTTGTGACACAAAGCCTCTGTGCGAGCGGTTCAGCTTCTCGTAGAACTTTCGTGTGTCCTTAGCGCGGTACAGCTCTTCCATCGCTTCGCGATCTCGTTGTACCTGCTGGCGCTTCTTCATCCGGAAGACTGAGTTCTGCCTGTTCCGTGCCCGTCTGTAACGTGCCTCGTTCGCTCTCGTACGGTGTTGCAGCATTCTCGCCCATGCTGCATTCTTCTCGTTTTACAACTGTTCACATTCGCCGTCGTACCAGTCGTTTCTGTGATTCGGAGTCGCGAAGCCTAGTGCTGTAGCCGAGGTACTACCTATAGCGGATCGGATGACCCTCCAGCCATCTGCAAGTGTAGCTGCGCCAAGCTGCTCTTCCGTTGGTAGGGCCTCTGCTAACTGCTGCGTGTAGTCTTGAGCCACTTCTACGTTACGAAGCTGCTCGATGTTGAGCCGCGGCGTTCGCCTTCGACGCGTGGTGATAACTGTCGAAAGTTTTGAGCGCATGCATACAGCGACTAAGTAGTGATCCGAATCTATATTCGCACTGCGGTATGTGCGGACATTGGTTATATCCGAGAATAATTTATCGTCGATTAGAACTTGGTCGATTTTGTTTTCTGTTTGTTGGTCGGGTGATCTCCAGGTGGCTTTGTAGACATCTTTGCGGGGGAAGAAGGTGCTTCGGGCTACCATACCACGGGAGGCTGCAAAGTTTACGCATCGCTGGCCGTTATCATTCGATACGGCGTGCAGGCTGTTTTGCCCGGTCTGTAGGGGGACCCAGCTAGCAATTTGGCTGCTATATCGGAATTGCAACTGAAATAGTCACACATATATAGCACCAAAGAAATCGTATTCAATGCACGAAACAGGCATATACATACTAAAGTGGAGGCCTTATCGAAACATATATACGATTACTGCGATTCCATCCAACATAATTTACGATTTCTCTAAAAATTTCTACGTTATCGTTAATTTTGTCCGTCTAAATATACGATTATGTATGATCTTATTACGATTGAGAGTACCAATATACGACTCAAGATTTTCAAATTAAAAAAAATCAATTGGTGTTCAGTGGGAATCGAACTTAGGTCCTTTGATTGAGAACTGCGCGTTATCTCTATTGGCTATACTGCCAAGTTAAAAATAGAGAGTTCAAAGTGAATGCCATAAAACGAATAAAAATTAGCATGATACGGTGCGAGAATAAAAATTAGCATGATACGGTGGGAGCGTTGTTGTTGTGCATTGAGTGGCACCAAAAGTGGTACCGTGCCAGAGGCCCGGAATTCACAACGTTGTTGGAATCTATACATCATTATTGTAAGTCATCTGCTAGTATGAAAACCTATATATTTGGTTGAAATTGTTGCTACCATGGTTAGAATGTGTCAACAACAACAAAATAAAATTAGTGATGAATAACATTTTTCTCTTTTTCTCTATCATACAAATATGTAACCAAAACCATTTACGATTTCCGAGATTAAGATTCGACTATTAAAAGTGCGGTAACAATCATATGCGACTGTAACAATGAATATACGATTTCTACGATTTCATTCACTTGGTATACGACGCAAGGGTGACGCAAACGATCAATACACAACATTGTTATAGTTGTATACGATTTCACCGATTTTCATCATACCTTTAGGTAGCAAGCTCGATTTAGCAGATTCATATACGATGTAAAGCGACGATTCCCACGATTCAAAGAAATCATATATACGGTGCTACCGAACTTGCAGCTTGACACTAAGAATGTATGTTTTTTTCACGATTCTATTCGATTCTGTGCGATCCTAACGATAGTATCTCGCACCTTTTATGATCGGAGACGACTATATGAAACAAAATCGCAATTAAAATTTAATTTGGCATGAAATACGATTTTACGCAATCATTGTCAACAAATATACATATTATTATACAATTCTGATTGAATATATGAAAATATACGATTTTCTCCACACAATGATTTACGATATGTGGTTGGCTGGGGAATAGGTTTAATACGCGCCACCGGGGTAAAACGACCCACCTCAATATCTCCCTGATAATACAATTTTTCATATGACATGTTTACATTAATCGATAGCATTTTCAATTTTCCATCTTCTCAATCAATAAAACTTTGAATTTAACAAGCTAATAAAATATTAAAATTGAAAAACAATTTTAGCCATTTCTGTTGTATGAATGCGAAAACTTTTTTCGCTGATTTGGAGGTCAAAATGGAGCAAAGTTGCAAAACTTAATATGAAAATATCTTTGCACACTCGCAAAGTTTATGATTTGCGCGAAAAAAGTGCCGTTTTAACCGTTGTGTGCCCGACAAATTTTTTGCTTTTTTCTACACCGTGCTTTTCAAATGGATGCTGGGTACCCGGGTACCTTGTCGGCCACATAAGGGTTAAATGTAAAAACGCGTATTTTAAGGTCCAAAATCGCGAGTACTCTTGGGGCAAAATGCGCCGGCCTTCGCCATAACTCCAAAACAACCGTTTGTGTTTGAATTATGACTGCAGTGTGTGTAACTTGTAAATGTGTAACTAGCGCCGCCTAGTGGACCATTAACTGTAAGCCCTTGACTCACTTAACAACGTTGTCGAAGACACCAACTTTCTAAGTGGTGAGAGTCCTGAGATATATGAAATTTAGAATTTGCCGTTTATTGGTGGAATTTCTAATTAAACGATCCATCACCATCCATCATGGCATCGCAAATAAAATTATTAGAAAGCAGATTTTTGAATCAGTTTAACCAGACGAACCACCCTAACATAACAATAATAGGGAATAGGGTCAACAATTGAAAATAAACTTTCTAAAACACAATATTTGTCTAAAAACTTAAGGCTGAAGCATACACAGTTTTGTCTTCGCAAATACGGCTCTGGACCCATTGTGCAGTGTGGCGGCTGTAACACTTCCATCACCAAGCCACGTGTGTGTTGATCATGATGGCTTTCAGCCTCTTGTCTATTCATGTGCAGCTATAGCCGTGCTGGTTAGAGCGCAGGATACTGTGTATCACCATGATTGTGTCTCGGTTCGATTCCCGCCGCCGCCCGTATTTCTTTTTAAATATGTATTGGTATTTGATGCCGCCGCTGCTGCCATGATCAGTCTAAAAATAGAACAAATAATGAGAAACCAGTGCGACAGAGCACACGCACACATGCGAATTTTTCTTTTTCCAGATTCTAGGAAGCCAATACAATTTTTGGTATACTGCCACCTACCAATTTTTGTATTTGCAAGGCCCTAATACAATATTTGTATATGTTTCATACCCAATTGTATTAGAATCTGCCAATCTCAGGTTGCGTGTAGCAATCGCTAGAACCGATTTCACAGATAAAGCATAGAAAAGTAAAATAATGCCACGCATGGATTCGAACACTGGATCTCCTGATCGTGAGCCACATCTCTTATCTCCCGGCTATTTCAGCGAGTTAGAGGGTGGCTGATGAACGTGATACTGATTCTACGTATCTGGTGAAACGAATTTGTTGACATCTAACGCAACCAGCCAGCACTTACATGATGCGCGTAAAATCGAGTCCAGTTTATGATTCAGTCTTGAAATCGTTAACGTTCTTTGGTGATTCCGTTTCGGGCAAATTTCAGAATTTCTAAGTGTGTACATTACATAAAGGTCGTCTCGATATGAAGGTTGTCTGATTGCAACATTTCACATTTCACATCACCGTTCCGTTTCTCACTATGTGTGTCCTGTCGCTAACGAACCTAACCTCCAATCCCACTCTTCTCACTCGGTTCACTGACAGTATGTTACAGTTCAATCCGGGGAGGTACAACACATTCCGAACTTCACATTTCTTCTTCTTATTTCCTGATGTCGCATACAGGACCACATCACCACAATAATCTGCTCTCAACTTCTCGCCGTTCGCTATCAGCACTTCCACAGGTCGTTCCAGCCGACGCATCGCACAAAATACGCTGGAATCCTTCTCCAAGTGGTTCGTCGCTCCGGAATCCAGGAGTAACTCCGCATTCCCCAGCTCTTCTTCTTCGTTCGACACCAAAAACACAACATCCGCACCTCGATCCGAGCAACGGTCTTCCTCATTTGCAATATTCACTTTACGCTTTTCAAATTTCTTCCATTCATGGTCACTCGAATCGGGATCCGCCAACAGCCTCACACGACAATCGGCTCGCTTGTGCCCAAATTTGTCACACCGAAAACACGTAATCTTCCTCCTGGTGTGCCTGCTCATCATGGCAACACCATCACTGTTACCGTCACTGTCCACAAGATTTTTGTTTTTCAAGTATACATCGAGTAACCACTTCTTTACGAAAGCCATCGTAACACCACCAGGAAGCGTCTCAAACTCAATCGCGGTCACCACCGAATCGAACGACGACGAGAGGGTCAACAACAAGTGACAGATCGCATCGGCGTCTTCTATTGCCGCACCATTTTCTTTCAACTCGCAAATTAGCCTATCGAATTGCAACAAGTGTTCCGGCAAACTAACACCCGCCCCCTCAACGTAACGCAAGGTGAGGATCTGTTTTCTCACTGCCCTAAGCGTATCCCATATTCGCTTCGGGGTTGAGCAATCCTTCACCAACTCGAGCTGATTATCAGCGATGGCCGAAATTATTAGCGCCTTGCACTTTTTCTCAGCACCAGTTCGCACAACCATTTGCTTTTTCTTCGCTGCTTTCACTTCAACCGTATCGGCAGCCCTCACTTGCAAATCTTCTATTTCGGCAATTTCCCGGTGCACACAATCCAGCAAATCGTACGTGTCCAACCTTGTGTCCAACACGGTCTCCATCCGGAACTTCCAATTGTGGAAGCCGGTACCGTCGAACGCGGCGATTTTCATTTTCTCGTCCATGCCTGGGACCAACAACCTGTTGGAAATATCGCAGAGTGGACAACTTCAACAGTGGACGGAAAAACGAACGGCGGACGGATTTCACGGACCGGGACGAAAGCAAAACACCGGTGTACTTCTTAACAGTACTCGAACAACTAATTAATTCACAATATTTACAATAACAATAACAACATTCGACAACACACACTCACGGTGTGTCTACATTACATTACCGAAAAACATCAACAATAAACAAATATATATATTACATAAAGGTCGTCTCGATAAGAGGGTTGTCTGATAGACGAGTGCACCGATGAACATTGAGTTCACTGAGCCTGAAAATGTTTGACAGCACAGCGGGGTCGACTCTCAACAACTTCTACTCAGAGATGCATCGCCAAAATATGCTTATATTTTTTTTCTTTGATTTCTTACATGAATTTCCATTGAAAGTGATGCATATGCATATAGTTAATGCATTAGTCCATATTTTTGCAACTCCATCGCGAAAACTAGATGTAATAAATTAAACAAATGTTTAGCTGGGTAGAAGTTGTTGAGAGTCGACCCCGCTGTGGTGTCAAAATTCGCTGTCCGAGTGAACTTTATGCAGGCCAGTGAATCAAAATTCAACCATCACGCAACAATAATGACAATGTCGCAACCTGTATTTGTTGCGACAAAACAACACATGCGACATAAGTTTGTCCCAACATAAAAAAAATGGAATCAACATCGTACATCACGAGTTTAGAGATTTTTAAGCCTTGCATTGCGATTTTCGAACGGTAACTTCGTGTCGGTAAACACTGCAACTCTGATGAAGATCTATCATCAAACAGTTTCGACTTTGGGTTTGTAATAATTGATTATTCACAAGTTGAAGAGTACGCAACAAATTCAGCTTCCGTTTTGTCTGCAACAAAAAAATTCGAAATCATGTCATTATCTGTTACCAGTAGGGATAAAGAGTAATCGTCGCACTTTCTTTGTTGCTTGTTTTGTGCCTCTTTTGTCTGACAATTCTCTTCACTAAGCGTGGGTCATCGGAACCGTTTTTTCAGATCAAAGCTTTTTTGGTTCCGTTTCGGGTCCTGAGTATCTGTACAAAATTTGAGCACGATCGGTTGCGTCTACATTTTGCGCATTGCAATTGAAATTTGTATGGGATTTTGTATGGAAAAACACAAAAAAGTGAGAAAAATGCAAAAAAAAGTGTGTTTTCCCATGTAAAATCCCATACAAACTTCAAACGCGATGCGCAAAACGTAGGCATAACCGATCGTGCTCAAATTTTGCAGACTTATTTGTGTCCTGAAATGGGATCAAAAAAGCTTTGATCTGATGGGATACCATTGAATTTTTCATTTTTCCATACAGAAATGGCATAGATACACTGATAAACAGCTCTGCCTACACATCTTCTATAAAATGTGCGCCGCTCTGTTTTGCTACGAATGTGGACCGGCAACTAACACACATCGCTCAGCCGTAAAACTTTGCGTGAGAGTGCGAATGTGTAAGTTGCCACACCAGCTGCGTGAGACGTCGCAGAGCTCAAACTTTTTCTGCGTGAGCTTTGCTCATTTCTGAGAATGTGCTACACATCTGCGCTGGCTGAGCTGCAGTTTGTAGGCTCTCGGCTGTACAGAGTAGCGCAGCACTGCGATGTGAGCTGTGTGTTGGACTGTACTTTCTCTTGCTTTCCTGCGCTCACCGTCGTGCTCGATGCGACAACGATGCCGAGCTCGTGCAGTCGGACCACGCAGAAGATAATTCTTTACACGCACTCTTTCTCATCATGCAGGCTGTGTGTACCCGACTAGAAAATTGTAACAAAAATATAACATAAACCTAACAAACTATGATATTTATAACTCATTGTGATATAATCATGTCCAACATCCTTGGTGTTTTTAAAATTCCATAACTCAATTATATCACATTATGTTACAAATGTTGTTTTATAACTCATTGTATTATAATTTAGTTTTGAGTCTTCGACATTTGAAATGTTATGTTACAAAATTGTATCAAATTTTGATAGAAACTAGTAATGCTGAGGCTAAAATTCATATCTCATTTTGTTATAATTTTGATATGATAATAACAAAATAAGTTATAATCTTGATTACACTAGTGTACTTTTTGTTACAATTTTAGTTATTTTAACATCATCCTGCATCTAGTTTATAACATAATAAGTTACAGAAAAATATTATAACATCATAACACAATATGATATAAACTTGATATAATTTTCTAGTCGGGTAATGTGTATTTTTTTATCTTCTCACTTGGCGCTCTGAGGTGTATGCCATCTCTGTTTCCATATAAACGATGACCCACTCTAGTGCACTCGTCTATTGCAACATTTCATATACACTCAACACCTGCAACGCCACGATGTTGAAGTTGCGGGGATGTACAGTGTATCAAACGATTGTCCGTACAGCAATTTTTTGGTCAAAAAATATTTCATTCAAATGATCATAACTTTTTTATGCGTCAATCAAAAGCGCTGAAATTTTGACCAATCATGAAACATATATCAAGGCACCATTGGTAAAATTTTGAGCAAGATCGAATAAGTTTTCTGAAAGTTATAGAACTTTTAGTAAAACTTATAAGATTCTTGAACACATTTTTAAAACATTATATTTCAATATGTACTCGATGAAACTTTTTCAATTTTTTTTTGTGATACAGTTGATACCTAAGGCTTTCATATGCAGCTTCGTTTGAGGTTTTATATTCACTACAAAAAATATGAAAAATCTGTATATGTTCAGAGTGTCATTTGGAAATTTTTCATATTTTGATCAATAAAAGTGCCAAGTGTTTTCCACGTTTCGAAACTCTCTTAATGTAATATTTTTATACAGGACCTACTAAACTACATATGAAGAGTAGGTCCTATGTATTTTTCGTTCAGTGAATGCACTTTTATTGGTGGAAACTGTTTGGCAGATTATATGTGCAAAATATGGTAAATTTTAAAAAATCGACAACTACATAAGCACATTTTTCATATTTTTTGTAGTGAATATAAAAACTCAAAAGTAGCTGCATATGGAAACCTTAGGTATCAGCTGTAACACAAAAAAAATTGAAAAAGTTTCATCGAGTACATATTGAGATGTAATGTTTGAAAATGTGTTCAAAAACCTTATAAGTTTTTCTAAAAGTTCTATAACTTTCAGGAAACTTATTCGATCTCGCTCAAAATTCTACCAATAGAGCTTGAATATATGATTCATGATTGGTAAAAAATTCAGCGCTTTTGATTGGCGTATTAAAAAGTTATGAACATTTGAATGAAAAATTATTTTGACCAAAAAATTGCTGTACGGACAATTGTTTGATACACTGTAATTCGTCGTAGATTATCCTGTCACATCCAGTGAAACCTAGTGACTTGCAATTCCATGTTCCAAGTTTCCAATCGTAGTCCTTATTTCGTCGCGTGGGTCTTTGCCGATTGTATCGAGTCGTATTTTCTCCTATGTTATTCGCAATGTGACGGAACTTTTGGAGAAGTCATGAATAAACCACTGGAAAAATCTCAGAAGCAACCATTTGTAGAGACTTAGAAGAAACTCCTGGGATATCCTGGTTAAATTTCTGAAGAAAACACGAAAGAACCTTTTGAAGTAATCCTGGAACGAATTTCTGAAGGAATCCAGAAAATTACTTGGAGAATCCTGCACTCCTGGGAAAATCTAAGAATGAATATCCTGAAGGAATTCCAGAAGGAACCCGTGAAGGGATTCTTCGTGGAATTCTAAGAGATCCTGGAGGAATCCTTGTAGGAGTGAATGAAAGGACTGCCGAAAGAAGTTCCTGGAGGTGTACCGGGAAAAAATCCTGGGAAATCCCAGAAGAACCCTCGAGGAATCCCAGAAGATACTCCTAGGAGAATCCAGGAAGGAATTCGAAAAGATCTCCTGGAAGAATCTCACAAGCAGCTCCTGGAAGGGTATACCTGCAGAAATCTCTGAACGAATATCTGAGTGAATTCTGGGAGGAATTCCTGAAATAAACCCAGGAGGAAACCTTGGAAGCTGTTATGAGATCTCAAAAAAAAATCCTGGTTGAAATTATAGGAGAGATGTCCGAAGAAACTCCTGGTGGAAGAGAGGAGAAGAAAACCTTCAAAGAGCTCTTGAAGGAATCCATCGATTAACTCCCAGAAGAACGCTGGAAAAAACTCCTGGGGAAATTTCTAAAGAAACTTTTGGAAGAATTCTAGAGAGAACTCCGCAAGTTTTGTAAATTAAGCCACGTTTTCTCCATACATTTCCATGCGCACCGGCAAAGACATGCAACAGCATCCGAGTTTACGCCTGCATGTATACACAACGGCGCCTGCCGCAAAATTTGGCTAAATCGGAGGTTCGTTTCCGTTTTTGACTGTTTCTCAATGATGCGGGCATTGTTTTTATAACTTTTTTAGTGTTTTGAAAAGCTTAAACCTTCAGCTTTCCATGAGCGGATTCAGAATTTGAATTCGTGTTCGTAAACACTGCGAAATAACGCTGCATTTATGTAAACGGTCAGCACCGGGTCCAGTGCGCAAAAGTGGCATGATTTACAAAACGGCAGATAACTTTTGAAAGAAGAAATAGACATCTCTAATTGTTTGATATGTTATGTATAAATGTCCCAGCTTTCAATTGATGCAAAAATTTTGAAAATCGGTGGTTGCCCTCATGGTGAAAAAAATGTTTTGGTATAAAAATCCAAGATGGCGGCCAAAATCAATATGGCCGACCCAACTTTTTATTATTGTAAATAGTAGCTCTATCTTTCCTCTTTTGAACAACAATTCGTTTTGAGGTGGTTGTTGGAGAAACTTTCGAGTTATAAAGGTGTGAGTGAGCCACCATTTGACCAAAATCGAGGAGTCTGCAAAAATTGTTGTGGCTCTAACTAACGGGGGGTCCATCAATTTGAGTAATCAAATGCATTTTTCTTACTTTTTAGGCGAGGGCTTTCAGAAAATCGGCACCTTAAACATTTTTGAAGACAAGGTGTAAATAGTAAGCCGGTCTCAGCGAGAATTACCCATATGCGATATATACACAGCAAATAATTTTGTAATATCCAGGCGCGTAATTCTGGCGACGTATCCAATTTCTAACGTAATTCCACTCTGTTGCATCATTTTCCAACAATTATTACACTCACCATGTGCACCGTAGTTGGCATCGGAAAGTATCAACAAACCTAATCCAGCAGATACCTACTAAAAGCAGTATCATATTTATCCCCTGTCTTCTAACTCGGTGAAATAGCCGAGAGGTAAGAGATATACCTCACAATCAACGGATCCGTGTACTAATCCATGCCAATATTTTACTTATATATGATTCATCTATCGATCCGGTTCTAGCGATTGCTAGACCCACTTTCAAGCTGCGGCGGCTAATTTGCTGCGTGGGAAGAATGTAATCTGTACATCACCTTTACGACGCGACTGATGTGCAGCGAAAATGATGTGATATCACAAGAAATTTTTTGCAGTGTAGGTGGATTTTTAAATTGTTGGTTTTTTAACTAAATTTAAGATTTAAAATGAATTTGTTTTTTTTGCAACTTTCTATTGACAGTTTAAATATGTTTAGCAGCAAGCTCAACTATAACTGTTGCGGTTGCGGGAGGCGGTGACGAGATCCGACTCTTTCAGCAGAAAGGAAACATGTTAATTCTCCTGCGATCAGCTATAAAGCTAAAATAATATTTTTATTAATAAAACAGTTTATAATATGAACAAATAATCTTACAATTTCGGCGCTTTAGCTCCTTCTACCACCTCTTCGCTGTAGCTACTCATCTTCACTTCTGATTGTGATTTTGTTACTCTTCGCTCTTCAGAGCAATTCCTTACACTAGGGGTGCTTAAGTTAAATATATTTAGTCTTATCAAAGTTCAAATTTTAGATGCGTTTCCATACGCAACAATAACCATAAGGAAACAAAAGTGATTGGTGCGGAAAGTTCGAAAAAAAGTCGAAGCAAATGTAAGTTTGATGAATGAGTTTCCCCAACTCTTCATTTCTACGCCTGTCGAAAGCCCTAGTTCCCAGTGTGATTAGATCTCCCATTTTCGACACCTCATCTCCCCGCCTCTCAAACAATAAAAACTATCCATCCATTCGCTGAATGGCGTACGTAGTAACTCTCCCTCGCTCGACCATATCTCATGCTTCGCGAAGCTGCCAAACGGTTTGTCATATTCCATTGTCATACGATATGTTACGCTTTTTCCCTCGGTTGGCTGCTGGCAACTCATTCATTTATTTACATTCGCCTTCCCATTCATGCTGGAACTGCGAAGCCCAATCTCATCCAACCAACAACGCAACCCTCACCACCAACTCGAAACTTCCATCATTCGGTTCCAACAACAGGCGCGGGAGCCAGAAAGAGCCAAAGTCGCCTAGGAGCTATAATGTATGTTTTGAACGCAAATTTTGCCACGGTAGGCATTCGAGCCGGATGTGTTAGTTCTACCTACCGAATGAGCTATCCACTACTTAGGGGTCTATCTGTACATATTTCGAACTTGCCGATGGATTACCCATGGAACCAAGTGTGGATGTTTGTGGATTTTTACTCTGCCTGTGAGTGAGTGTGGTACAACGGCACGGCATGCTGGAAAAAATGTAGCAGAAAATGATAATAAGTCATATCGGTTAAGCAGATGGAGCTAATCAAATTATGAACGATGCTAATCGAAATTGTGTGGCTTTATAGACAGATCAAGTAGCCGAACCAAATCCCAACCGAGTGTGTGGCTAATGAAGTGGTTCAACATCATCGGTCGGTGATGGGTATGGTGGGTTAGGCGCAGGAATTTTCTCGAAATAAATAACGTGAATGCTTCTAATCTAACCAGTGCATCATAATGGGAAAAAATAGGTATAATATGCGAATAAATTCAATATCTCTGCTCGGAGTGGAGGGATTCGAATGAATTTTTGACACAAACTGCAAAAATCTCTATAGTTTCAGATAAGGAGAGTGTCATTCACCGCACAATACTAGTAATCAGTAGTCAGTACTGATAATTGTAGGGCTGCAAAACGGTGAGTCGATAAGGAGAGCGTCTAACATAGCTCTGATCCTCACAAGTTCCTACCTCATGCTTCCACGGGTTAAACGATGACAAAGACCGCCAGCTAAGAGTTGTGTGCTTAGCTGGTAGTGCAGCCTGGGCACTGTTGTTCTTCTGACTTCAGCTAGATTGAGGAGGTACGATCCGAGCGTCTGTTCACCAAGGAGGTGCGGCTCAAACAGCGTCTGTTCTGGCATCCAGCGGCTGAGTAAGAAACGCTGCATTACGCCCAGCTAGATCCAGCGTGGTCGCCCTAGTGTTGGTTGGGACGTTGAACAGAACTGGCACGATGGCCCTCCGGCGAGACAGGAGTGTTGGCGAAGGCCCAATAAGCCACCCGTAAAAATCCCCATTGCGAATAACATAGGAGAAAATACGACTCGATACAATCGGCAAAGACCCACGCGACGAAATAAGGACTACGATTGGAAATTTGGAACATGGAATTGCAAGTCACTAGGTTTCGCAGGATGTGAAAGGATAATCTACGACGAACTACATCCCCGCAACTTCGACATCGTGGCGTTGCAGGAACTTTGCTGGACTGGACAGAAAGTGTGGAAAAGCGGACATCGAGCGGCTTCCTTCTACCAAAGATGGTTAGAAGGAAAAAGATGAACGACTCCCACTCCTAACTGGCGACACGAATAGCGCCGCTCTGGTGAGCCAACGTTCAACTAATACACTCTTAATGAATTTTCGGAAAAATCTCAAAACAAACGCACAAGCAAATTCACGCTAAACTTTTTTCGCACATTTCACACAGTCACGCGCAAGGTTATATTTGTAATCGCCAATAGATTTTTAATTCAACCAATCGATTCAGTGATGGGTAAACCAATGTTTAGCCTAATATGGATGTTCCAATGTTCGACAACACGAATATGTTTGCACAAATAATTCAATTTCAATTCATAAGTAATGTGATCACTTTTTGTGTAAATCAAGATGTTACATTACATAAAAATTGCATACATACGCGCCAACTTGTGACGTAGTTGGGTAGATGCAACCATACATGTGATGATTCCAATGTAGATTCAAAAATCATGTAAAATTACATATCGGCACCAACATTTCAAAAGAGCGTAACTGCTTTTGCAACCAATGCCTTCTCATAAAGCTGTGGACCGTATCTCATCCCTCCCGAGCAATCCACTAGCACAAATAGAAAGATAAAATCCTCCTCTTTCGTTTAATGGATGTGAATTGCGTAAGATGAATGATATACGACGCACAGCTCTGTGAGAAGTAATTGGTTGTAAAAGCAGTTACGCCCTTTTGAAATGTTGATGCCGATATGTATTATTCAAATTATTGAATCGAGCCATATAACTTCGGGACATTCGGAACATTTATTTTATGAGCCACATATATACAGTGCCGATTCGTTTGTTGGCTGTCTCGATGGTTGGATGTTCACTGGTTGGGGCAAAACCCAACTAAAAAGCACTGTCAATGTCAAAATCGATGTCAAAATGAGTTTGACGTCTGACCGCCGTCGCGTCGCACCTCTTATATACAGGACGTTTGTGCAAGTGTGCGAGTGTTTCGTGACGTATTTCTCGTCACTTGCGTGTGTCTACAGCACTTTGATCAGTTGTCAATTGCCCCAACGAACGAACACGTTTCGCTAATCGGGGCGCAGTCGTGACCCAACCAGCGAATTCAGGCTGTACAAAAAAAAATTGAATCAGATTTACTCGACGCAATTTTGTGCTACGCGGTTTTAGCGTGTTTTAATTGCGTCAAAATGGTACACTCTAACCTTAATCTAGCCATAAAGGATGTTTTTGCGCTTCTCACTCAACAGATGGCGGTAGTGTAGCATGCATAGTGTGTCTCCTGAGGAATGTATAGGAAAAATAAGAGTCGGTCATCTTTTTCCTTCTAACCATCTTTGCTTCTACCAAAGCTGTGGCACCACCAATGAACTGGGAACAGGATTTATAGTGTTGGGCAAGATGCGACAACGTGTGATCGGGTGACAGCCGATCAACGCAAGGATGTGCATGTTAAGAGTTAAGGGCCGTTTCTTCAACTACAGCATCATCAACGTCCACTTCCCACACGAAGGGAGACCCGATGACGAGAAAGAAGCGTTCTACGCGCAGTTAGAGCAAGCATACGATGGTTGCTCGCCGCGTAACGTGAAAATCGTTGTCGGCGACATGAACGCGCAAGAGGAAGGGAGGAAATGTACAGACCGGTAATCGGGCGAAACAGCCTGCACGCCGTGTCGAATGATAACGGCCAGCGATGCGTAAACTTTGCAGCCTCCCGTGGTATGGTAGTCCGAAGCACCTTCTTCCCCCGCAAAGATATCCACAAAGCCACCTGGAGATCACCCGACCATCAAACAGAAAACCAAATCGACCACGTTCTAATCGACGGTAAATTCTTCTCGGATATAACCAATGTCCGCACGTACCGCAGTGCGGATATAGATTAGAATCACTACTTAGTCGCTGTATGCATGCGCTCAAAACTTTCGACAGTTATCACCACGCGTCGAAGTCGAACGCCGCGGCTCAACATCGAGCAGCTGCGTAACGTAGAAGTGGCTCAATACTACGCGCAGCAGTTTAGCAGTGGCCATACCAACGGAAGAGCAGCTTGGCGCAGCTACACTTGAAGATGGCTGGAGGGACATCCAATCCGCCATAGGTAGTACCTCGGCTACAGCACTAGGTTTCGCGACTCCGAATCACAGAAACGACTGGTACGACGGCGAATGTGAACAGTTGAAAAACGAGAAGAATGCAGCATGAGCGAGAATGCTGCAACACCGTACGAAAGCGAACGAGGCACGTTACAGACAGGCACGGAACAGGCAGAACTCAGTCTTCATGTCATGTCATATGCATGTGAAAGTTTCAATGAAATAGGAGTGCTTGGCCAGAAATCGTCCCTACGTTGTGATTAACAAATAAAATGAAGACAGAATACATTATGGTTCTGCCATGGCAGCAGTCAGAATTGCAAATAACTTCTATTGAAATCCAGACTATATAATAACATACATTTGGCGACATCTGAACGTGAAATACATAATCTTGAGTAATAGGGTGCGGCATTTGTGCGAACATACCGGTCAGCCAAAGCCAACGGTTTTATATTCTGTCTAACAATGCAACTGTAAGCATACACTCGCCAGTGATTGCAAACTAACTAAGACACTCGCGGTCAGGGATGAGCCACGAACGCAACATATTTGGCTGGATGGCTATCGCGATGGCCGCACCATCGCAGCTGGGAGTGGGAGGAAGAATTGTTGAAGGAATAATTGGAGATTTCCTGGAGGCATACCTGAAGAAGATTACAAAAGATTTCGTGGGGCAATATCTAGCTGGATTTATGGGTGAACGCACTACAACGGACCAGATGTTCGCCATCTGCCAGTAGCTGCATGCCAGTAGCAAATGTCGCGAATACAACGTGGCCACACATCACTTGTTCATCGATTTGAAATCGGCGTATGATACAATCGATCAAGAGCAGCTATGGCAGATTATGCACGAATACGGATTCCCGGAAAAAAAACTGATACGATTAATCAAGGCGACGATGGAACCCGTGGGGTGGCCAAGACGAGAGGTGTGATGGCTCCTACAGAGCAACCTCCAGAGATGTTGGAGGGTATCATTGGAGGACTTTTCCGCGTCATGATCCTAGTCCTTGGCCTCCTTTCGTAGGACAGCCGGGGACTGGGGCTGGCGATGAGGAGAGGGTCACCGATGTGGAACTTGCGGGGATAGCTATGTAAGTCCCTTAGCGTAGGTAAGGCCCCAGGTCTGGACGGAGTTCCGAACCTGGCCTTAAAAGTAGCTATTGCTGAGGCTCCCGAGATGTTCAGGCCTGCTATGCAGAAATCCTGGACTAGGGAGTTTTCCCAGAAGCTTGGAAGAGAAAGAGCCTGGTACTATTGCCAAAGGCGGGGAAACCACCCGGAGACCCGTCGGCATATAGACCAATATGTTTGATTGACACGGCGGGGAAGGTGCTCGAAAAGATCATCGTCAATAGAATGTTGAGGTTCACCGAAGGCGAAAATGGTCTTTCGAGCAACCAGTACGGCTTCCGGAAGGGGAGGTCCACCGTAGACGCTATCTTGTCGGTTACAAAAACCGCCGAGAAAGCACTCGAGCCTAAGAGGAGGGGAATTCGTTTTTGCGCGGTAGTGACTCTGGATGTAAGGAATGCGTTTAATAGCGCCAGCTGGTCTGCTATTGCCGATGCGCTCTTGCGTCTGGGGATACCGGAGTAGCTGTACAAGATTCTCGGAAGTTACTTTCAGAATCGTGTACTAGTCTACGACACGGAGGTGGGTCGGAAGTACTTTCACATAACCTCAGGAGTCCCACAAGGTTCCATCCTGGGTCGGATGTTATGGAATGTCATGTACGACGAGGTGTTGAGGTTAGAGTACCCAATGGGAGTTTTGATTGTCGGATTTGCCGACGACATTACGCTCGAAGTCTACGGTGAAACGATCGAGGAGGTGAAGTTGACTACCGACCACTCGATCAAGGTTGTGGAGGCGTGGATGCGTCCAGGAAACTGGAGCTGACTCACCACAAGACAGAGGTGACGGTTGTTAACAACCGGAAGTCGGAGCAGCAGACGGAGATCAGTGTAGGAGAGTGCTCTATCCTGTCAAAGCGCTCCGTCAAACACTTGGGCGTGATGATGGACGATAAGCTTACCTTCGGTAGCCACATCGATTATACCTGTAAAAGAACCTCCACAGCTATTACGGCACTGTCCCGGATGATGTCCAATAGCTCTGCGGTGTACGCCAGTAAGCGCAAGCTTCTGGCTAGTGTTGCTACGTCCATACTTACAGTATGACCCATAAAAAAATGCGACATTCCATTTTTCTGCGGTATTTGATGATTTTTAATAAAATAACCCTAATGAATTAAACTTTTTTGGATTAGGATACAATAAAGAGGTCATTGTCATACAGGATCTCTAAAATTTTTGTCAAAATATTCATTGGTTACGTATATGGGATACCTTATAATTGTTAACAATTTCTAAATAAAATCAAGTTTTCCTCTAATTTTCAGAGCAAAATGAACTAAGATAGAAACTTTTAAACACATAAGAACAATGAAGAAATATGTACTCTTTAATACGCCCATGTTTGAAAAATATTTAAAAAATAATTTCAAATGTTTAGGAAACAAAAACTAAAAAAGGTGCTACATATTAAAAACCATATTTAAGATCAATTAATAAAAAACTAAACACTGTTTAAACATTTTTCAAAACAATTTTTTGTCGATAAAGGCATATAAACCTACCTTTATGATAGGTGCAAATACTAAGTACTTAAAAACAATTTCATGCTCAAAACATTATATTTTCTAAAAATTATCATTTGTCAAATAATTCAATCTCCAGAAAATGTCTCTTAATTTATAAGTAAATATTTTTTTCGTTCTTGTCCGACAAACCAACGAACTCCTGAAGACCTTATCCAGCCATAAAAGTACTATTTTGAAAATAAAATTTGATTGAATGTGATTGAAAGCAATTGAAAGAAAATGATATCCTTTAAAAACGGCCTCTGGCGCGTGGACGATTTCGACATCCATATGTTCAACGTTTTATTTCCAAACGTAAGTGCATGAAATCAGTTTATGTCCCTTTGCCATTATCAGATTAGTGGCTCTACTATACTATCCAATAGATACATGCAAGGTTAATCAGTTCGAAGTAGGGGAACGATGACTTTGAAAACTGTCGCATTTTTTTATGGGTCATACTGTAGGTATGGCGGCCCGGTGTGGGGCACCGCGCTAAGTACTGAATGCTTCCGACGGAAGCTGGAAAGTACTTACAGGCTTATGTGCTTGATGGTTGCGTACCGTACCGTGTCACACGACGCTCTCTGCGTCATTACTGGTATGGTGCCTATCAGCATTCTCATCAGTGAGGACATGCAGTGCTTCGAAATGCACGGCACAAGAGGCATACGCAGGACTGCCAGGATGGCTCTCATTGTCAAATAGCAGCGCGCGTGGGACAGTTCCTCTAAAGGAAGGTGGGCCCATAGGTTGATACCGAGGGTAGATAGTTGGATTAATAGGCACCATGGGAAAGTTACATTCCACCTGACACAGGTCCTTACAGGTCATGGTTGCTTCCGACAGTATCTACACCGTTTCGGGCATGCGGATTCTCCCGAATGCCCAGTGTGCAATGGTTTAGAGGAAACGGCGGAACACGTTTTGTTCGTGTGCCCGCGTTTTCGCACAATGCGTGACCGCATGCTTGCCACATGCGGGGAGGACACAACTCCGAACAATTTGGTCCAGAGGATGTGTAGGGATGAGGTTAGCTGGAACGCCGTTTCAACGGCTATCACCCATATCGTCTGGGAGCTACAGAGGAGGTGGCGCGTGGACTCGGAGAATGGCTAGTCCAGATGCAGTACAAGAGGTGGTCCAGGGGTCCGAAGTCGGCTTCGTAGGTCATACCGGTGCCCTGCGGTCGAGATCAACCCTTACAGCGATTAAGGGGCCGCGGAGAGGAAGTCCCGGTAGCGGTGCTGTCGTGGCGTCAGTCTACTGGGTTGGATCTGAGCCCGCGGTTGGAAAGGGGTCCCTGGCAAGGATCGGGGTAGGTGAGACCCTGCTGTCTGCAACCTTCGGGTGCATCTGATAGGGCCTGAAGGGTAGTGATACCCTTCCTTTGCGGGCAGGTCAGATCGGGATGCACGCGGGCATCAGTTCTTGATGTCTGCCAAGCAGTTGGGCGCGGGCGGGGTTGACCCTGCCCGCCTTCCGAGGACAAAGGGAGTGGCGAGGACCACTCGTGAAACTGGCTAAGCGCCAGCATGTTACCGTGATGGACTCTCCAGAGCGAGTCATCGATGTTCGTTTCTGCTTGGCTGCACAGCTAAACTTGAGGGCGCGATGTGCACTAGTTCCTCTCTGAAGCAATACCTTCTTGGTAGTTCCGGAGAGACGAAGGGTTTGGCGACCATAGGAATGTGTTTTAGTGGGCCGAGAAGAGAGTAGTCCTGGCTTTTACTAGTGTTGTAGAAGACGGTCTTAACCCCACACTACCCTAACCTTCCTGTTAGGGTGTCTGTTGAGCAGATTCTTCCTCCTATGGTTTAGAAGGAAAAAAAGGGGACGATGGATTGAGTGATATGCATAGTTCAAGTATCAGGAACACTCTTGAGTCCCTTCGAATCTCGCAAAGGGTTACGGCATGGTGATGGTCTTTCGTGCTTGCTGTGCCATTGCTTTAGAAGGTGTAATGAGAAGAGCGGGAATATGAACGAGTGGAACGATGTTTCCGAAGTCCTTTCAGCTGTTGGGTTTTGCTGATGATATTGATAAAACAGCATGTAAATTTGAGACGCTGGCGAAAATGTATATCCGACTAAAGAATGAAGCCAGGCGAATTGGATTTGTCATTAATGTTCTTCTTCTTCTTTATGGCTCTTCTTCCCCACTGGGGCTTGGTCTGCTCGCTTCAACTTAGTGTTCTTTGAGCATTTCCACAGTTATTAATTGAAGGGCTTTCTTTGCCTGCCATTGCATGAATTAGTATATTGTGAGGCAAGTACAATGATACAGTGTAGTGTAGTCATTAATGTGTCGAAGGCAAAGTATATGATGACAAAAGGCTCCAGATTAGAATCACCGCGCCCGGCACTTCGAATTTCTATCGACGGTGATTAAATCGAGGCGATTGAAAAATGTGTAAACTTGGGCTCACAACGACACCAGCAGACAAATTCAGATACGTATTGTGGCAGGAAATCGTGTTTACTTTGGACTCCGCAAAACTCTGCGATCGAATAGGTAAAGTTCGCCGTAACACGAAGTTAACTATCTACAAAACGCTGATTAGACCGGTAGTTCTCTATGGGCACGAAACATGGACCCTACGTGCTGGATCAACGCGCCCTTGGAAGTTTTCGAACGGAAGTTGTTGCGTACCATATACGGCGGAGTGCAGATGGAAGACGGGACTTGGAGAAGGCGAATGAATCAGCTGCTAAGGGAATCAACCATCGTCCACACCGCGAAAATCAGGAGGCTACGGTGGACGGGTCACGTTATCAGGATGTCAGATAGCAACCCGACTAAAACGGTTCTCGAGAGTCATCCTACCGGTAAAAGAAAACGTGGTGCGCGGTGAACTAAGTGGGCTAAGGAGGACGATCTGTGGACCCTTCGGAAAATGCCGAACTGGAGACACACAGCCATGGACCGAGAAGAATGGAGACGACTACTATATACATTAGGATGCAGGGTAATTAGGCCGAATGATCACTAGACCGAATGGTCCCTAGGCCGAATGGTCATAATGCCGAATGATCATTAGGCCGAACAGTCATTAGGCCGAATGGTTATCAGGATGAATTGCAACACAGCAGTTATGAAATTTGAAACAGATCTGTTTTTTTTTACCTTTTTCAACACTTATTGCCAAAAACTATTCAACAATAAAACTAGAAAGAACAGCCTATGTTTAAGGACAGACTTGTAAGAATCCCACAATGGCCGCCACAATGGCCGACTGTGGCACCTACTCACGATTTTGGGCGCACAAATCTCTTCGTAAACAAAACCAGAGCACCTGATCTTCTTATTTTAAGCTTATTGCAAGGGGCTGTCCATAAACCACGTGGTCATGAGGGGGGGGGGGGGTTCGGCCAATGACCATTTTGTATGAACAAATAAAAAAAATTGTATGGACTAATGACCACGCGGGGGGGGGGGGGGGGGGGGTTGAAAAGTCCCAAAAAAATGACCACGTGGTTTATGGACAGCCCCCGAGCAAGAACAGAATAATGAAATTTACTGTTGTCTGAAGTTTGCATCTTGAGATTTGTGCGTCTGAAGTTTTGATGCACTGTTCAAGTGGGATTTCAAGATGTTTGTCCTTAAAAGACCGCCAGGATCAAAAAAAAGCAAAAGCTCTCAGTTAAGAAATGTAGAAGAGCTCAAAGAACACTACGCTGAGAAGCAGGCTTACCTGGAATAATTGCAGTTGTAATTTCTGATCAATATCTGGATTCAATTCATGGGGTAGTTCTGAAGAAATCTCTTGAGGAATTACTGAAAGAGTCTTACGAAAGAAATTTTAGAGGAATTCTGGCTAGAATCCCTGGGAGAATTTCTGGAATAAAATCCTGAAAAATTCCTGTTGAGATTCTTGAAAGAATTACTTAATTTACTTGGGATAGTTATTGATGAAATTCCTGGATGAGTCCCCGGAGAAAAGCCTGGATGAAGTCCTGGACGAATTCCTGGAGGAATACTTGGAATAATTCCTGGATAGATTCTAGGAGGAATTTCTTAGGAAACTTTTGAAGGAATCGCTGGAAGATTTCATGGAGCATTCCTGAAGAAATCCTTGAAGGAATTTCTAGAGGAATCTCCGGAGAAATTCATGCAAGAATCCCTAGATGAATTTTTAGAATGATTCCTAGATTAACTCCGGGAGGACTTCCTGAGGAAATATCTGAAGGAATTTCTGGAGAATTTCCTGGAGGAATTGCGCTAAAAATTTCAGAAGGAATTCCTGGAAGAATTCCTGGATCCATTTTGAAGGGATTTCTGAATGAATTCCTGGGGTACAGGGTGCGGCAGGAAAAAATGCGAAAAGTTCAAGGCACTATTACACGCTAAATATGGGATATATATGACTATTTTTTCATGACAGTGTATCAGTCAATGTCTATATTCTAGCACTGAAAAATAAAAATGAACACATTTGATGTTTAACATGTGATAATGTAGGCCTAATTAGCGGGTATCAATTAGAGGGTCTTGCCCGGGATTTCCCGGGACAAAAATCCCGGGATATCCCGGGATCTCAAAAATCCCGAATCCCGGGATATTTTTCCGAAAATCCCGGGATTTCCCGAAAATGACAATAGTTTTTTTAATAAAACGTCACATGACACTTCAAATCTTCTTTATCAATTTTGCTAATTTTTCATCCAATTCTACGGTATCTGGCAGATCTAGTGTATTTTTTTTCTACGGAAATCAAGCTTTTGATGAAAAACCTTGTAATTACACACCTGTTTTTTTTTTGTGGCAGAACAGTCATACCTTTATTTTTATTTATTTGGCTTTACATTACAGTTATAAGAAAACTAAATCAACAGGCAGAATATTAGAATATGGAATCTTAGGATTTATTTTAAGCTATTACTAGATTATTCTATGGTAGTATTCCTGGGATTGATAGCTATGTTCAACATTTATAGTAGCAGATTTTCTATAGATTTTTTTACAAAACATGTAAAATATGTATAGGTAGAACTTCTGCAAAGTTTTCTTTAAAAAAGTGTCCATCTTTCTAGATATTTCTGGAGTAGTTCCTTAAGAATACTGATTACTCAACTGATCTCAGCAAATACTTGATGCATTTCCGATTAAATTATGGGGAAAATCGTAGAATTTTCAGAGAAATATAATTCAGGAAAATGGACAAACTATTCATAACTTCTGCAGGACTTTCTCTAAAATATTTTTGACGATGTCGTAAAAATATTTCCGATGAAATTAATTAAGACATTTTCTTCTAAAGTCCAGGCAAAATCTTCTATGAAACTCGTTTGAATATTTTAGAGATAAATAAAGTGAAACAGTATACCGATGAATATTTTTAGAAGTATAAGTGAAAAAGTTGAAATGCACAGTTTGTAGTATCCTAATGGTACTGTAATACCATGGAATAGGATTAATAAAAGTCGAAGAGTTGTTGGAAAAATCACGAAGAAGCATCTGAAAAAAATCCTAAAGGAAATTTTAAGGTTTTTTTAAGATGTACCTACATGTCAATTTCACAAGAAGTTTGTTGAGAGTCAGGCCTTGAATTTCTTTGGATTTTTACTACAGTTCCATTGATATATTCACCAAAAAGTCCACAAGTTTTTATCAGGAAATCATTTACAAATATAATTACCTAAATAGCTTTACACATTTTCTAAAAAAAAAATCAAAATGCTTACAAAAAATCTTAAGAGATTGCCGTTTGAAATTTTAAAATCACTCTTCTAAACTTCTTGCACTCAAACTTTGTCAGAGAAGTTCTTAAATTTGTTTCTAAAAATAACATAAGAAGAGATACTATGGGTCAATTTGATAATTGATGCCGGAATTCTATCAACCCTTTATTTGTTATTTCCTCTAGGAATGTAAATATACATAGTAAGAAACGAATCCAGTGGAAACTTTTCTTTTTCACTTAGAACTTAGTCATGTCTCAGGGTAAATTATAAGGCATTTCTCTAAAAATACCATCTTCTTACAAGTTCTGTCAAAAACTTTGATCAGATTAATATGGCAGAATAGCCCAAGTTAACCTATTCCGGAAGAAGATGAGTACTTTATTTAAATTTTCAGATATCCTTCAATATTTCCAATTGACCTTACACAATCAAATGTCCTTGTAAAATGTATTTAATTTCAAAACTAAGGATTACTAGTTGATCGAATTTAATGAAAAACGTTTTAGAAATCGTTCCATTAGTATTTTGGATCGTTTTTGGGAAATTTTAATTTTATCCCGGGATCCCGGGAAATCCCGGGATTTGGAAAATAAAAATCCCGAATCCCGGGATTTTTTTCAGTCCGGGAAACAAGACCCTCTAGTATCAATAAACTGCGCGCCCAATGGTCATTAAACAAAATGACTATAACAGTAACAAAATTAGCTCAAATTCAATGAACAACCAGACCACACTGATCCAGAGCTATGTAGTTTCACATACCAGATGAAATAAGTACATATATTTGATGATATTGTAGAGAAAATCAAAAATTTTGTTTTATCAGATGCGAAATTTAGCGACCTGTGCGATTTTCTGCGGTTTGAAAATTCTGGTTGTCTTCATCTTCAGGCGCCGCCCTGTAAAGGTTAGTGACCAAAATGGGAATTTTTTTAATTAACTTCTCAGAAAACTAGCCTATTATAGATCATGGAACGTTGAAACATAGATTGGTTAATGTCAAATGGACGAAAATGAGGTTTGAAGTTGAAAAACACTTTCGCATTTTTTCCTGCCGCATACTGTAATCCTGGAGAAGTCCCTGGAGGAGCTCCTGGAGCAAACCCTGGAAGATATCTTAAAGGAATCCCTGGATGAACTCCTGGAGGATTCCCTAGAGGAATTCTAGAAGGACTCCCTGGATAAATTTTCTGAAGAAACCTTATGAGGAATTCCTAGAGGAATTTCTGGACAAATTCCTAGAGGAATCTCAGGAGAAAATAATACCTGAATCCCTGGAGGTATTCTTGGAATTATTCAAGGATAAACTCCGAGAGGAATTTCTGGAGGAATTTCTGAAGAAACACCTGGAAAATGTCCTGGAGAAATTGCTGGAGATTTTCTGGAGAATTTCTGGAATCAATTCATGGGGTAGTTCTGAAGAAACCTCTTGAGGAATTCCTGAAAGAGTCCTTAGAGAAATTTACACGAAATTCTGGCAAAAATTCCTGGGGTAATTCCTGGAATAATTCTGAAATAAAATCCTGAGAAATTCCTAGAGAAATTCCTGAAAGATTTTCTTAATTTACTTGGGGTAATTATTGATGGAATCCCTGGATGAGTCCCAAGAGAAATGCCTGGATGAAATCCTGGAGGAACTCTTAGAGAAATACTTGGAATAATTCCTGGATAGATTCCAAGAGGAATTTCTGAGGATTTTTTTTTGGGAAATATCTGAAGAAATTCCTAAAGAATTTCCTGGAGAAATTCCTGGATAAATTGCGGTAATAATTTCAGAAGGAGTTCCTTGACCCATTTTTTAAGGAATTCCTTGAAACTTCCTCAAAACTGCAATGCCGATTTGCATATTCACATGTCGGGCGACCATGCCGCTTAAAAGTCATCTTAAGTCAGTTCCCCTGTCCCCCCCTTCCTTAAATCCTAACTACGCCATTGTCCACGTTCTGCCGGGTTTCTTGCTGCAGCATAACCGCCCGTGCTGCGTTCTTGCCCTCCGAAGTCGCTACTGTACATAGTTTTATCAAACAGAATCGTTCCTCGATTTACGGGATTTTATTTTCGGTGTGCTAATCAAAGCTATAACCCACTTTGTACCACATCACCAGGTTTATTAACGTATTTTTTTTTTTCGTGAATGGGCCACCCAGCATAGCTGGCTACTGCTACCCAGCAAAACCTCACACCCCACATCCATTCATAAATCGATCAACGGGCTACCGATCGCGCATTTTGCGTGACGATCATCCCGACCATGTGAGTCTAGCGCTCCTATCGCTTACCCCAATCGCGTGAAATTCCAAAACCGTTCATTCATGAGTATTGGCAGTGCAGCTTAACGTTGCTCTCCTCATCCGATTCCCATTCACATGAATATTAATTAATAAGCTCGGGTCCTCCTCGGAAAATCAGGCCCTTTGAGACACCCCACGTGCACTTGTTGTGACCGCTCGTCATTTCACCCGTAGCGCAGCAGATCCGTAGCGCATCCGACGAGCTGGATTCAATCAATTAGGCACTGTTTATTTTACGGCCCGAAGCCACAAATCGGAAATCGGCTAGAGATAATTTCCGAAACAAATGTGATCAAAAGGAGCTATCCGCCTCTGCCTTGTCGTCGTCGTCGTCGTCGTGTCGAAAGTTGTAAACAAGAAAGACCCCGGGGCAAGGTTGTTTGCTTCGCGGCACTTCTTGTCCTCGGAGATTTAGACGATGGTGACGATGAAGACGATCGTCATGGACCACTTCAATAGTCGCGGAAATTATCATAATGAGAGCGTGTGTAGCCTTAACTGATTCGAACATAATCCCCACTGACTGGCTGGTTCAAGTACTTATACACCGTAGAATCACATCTTCGCGCGGAACATTCGGAGATCGACCCTCGTCGAAACGGGGGAAGAATGCCTAGCAGAGGGAAGTTCGTTGCTTCCAAAGTGGGGTCCGAGGAGAAAATCCCTTACTCCATTTTCCATTTTACGACGACCATTCACAGCTACCATCACTACTAGCGCGTTGCGCGGCCATTACGGCTAGCGAGGGCCTCAATGATGAGGGAACCTAGATCGAGGAAACCTTGAGGCAGATGTTTTATGGGAAAAAGTAATTTCCATGGATTTTAAATCAACGCTCGAGTGTAACCAATCGGGGATGAATGCAACGGTGCTGGAAGGGAGAGATATAGCTACAGAGGGAGAGAGCCAGAATGAGGGCTTAAGAATCGGTTGGTTGGTCGGATCGATTCGGGTGCTCTTTTGTTTGATTGACTAGGCATTTGCCTACTGTGTGGAGGGCGGCGGACGGAGGGAAACCTATTTCGAAACGAGGAAATGAGTTGATGGAAGCGGATGCATTTTTTAGATTCCAACAAATTAGAAGCTGCTGTTTGGTTTCGAAATGATTCTCTATGTTTAACAGTTCTCGGTCGATAAAAATGTTATCAAGAATTTACATAGTAAAGTACTAAATGACATCAATTATAAAATAAATTTAACTTATATTTACCGGGCATCCATCCTATTCGGAAGTAAGGTACAATTTTCCATCTTAGCCAACCAGTTTCAGCTTGCTCCGGCGTTAGATGTCATCAACGTGACTACAAAGATTCCATATGGCCGTGGTTTATGAGTCCAATTTTGACTGTAATTTTTTTTTTCTTCTGATAACAAACCGATGTTTTAGCTGGTCAGACCCCACTGAGTAACTGTCTATTTAGCGTCTTTCACTGGCTTCCACGGATTCATCCTTGTACCACTCAGGCGTCGTGAGACATCGTAGAGGAGGTGGAAGTCGTCGGTTGTGGCGGCATTCTCCCCTTCATCAGAAGGAACTCCACCCACGCTCGCTTGTCCCGTCTGCAGCAGCGTTTCACTTCCTTCTCTAGAGCCGAATACCGTTGACGGGACTTCAAGTTCGTCAACGAAAGATCTTTTCACAGCTGGCTCTTCTAGTCGGCGTGTGCTGAATCGTTGTCCAAGTCTTTCCTCTTGCCGCTGGTTCTGAGCAATGCGTAGCCGGATCTTACCGATTAGAAAGTGATGGTCTAAACTAGCTGTTTCGGCAAACGTCGTGCTGCCTGCTTACTGTTTTTTTGACATATACCGTCAAGTCACCATTCACCGTGGATCTAGGACAATTTGAGGCGAATAAAGGCTGTCGTTTTACACCAATATTTTAAACATTGTTGGTACCGCTGTTAATTGCCTTCATTATAGGTTAGAATTAAAGTAATAACCACAAAAGTAGAACATTTGCACAAAAGTGGATGATATAGTACATTTAGTAGAGAATGGAAAGGTCACCTGATTCCGTGGTAGGTCACCATTCACCGTGTATCAGAAGATTTTTTTTCTTTTGTTTAAAAATGATCAAAACCACCTAGCAAAGTCAATTCTCTTCGTTTATATTCATTTTAAGTAATAACTTGCAAAATTTATTTGGAAAAACGAATTTTCAAATTTTTATTTTTTTCTACTTATATGGGGCAACATGGGTCACGGTGAATGGAGACCATTGATTTTTAGGGTACCCATTTACCGTGCCCTTTTGTTTCAATAAAAAAAAAATGAGTGGAATCGTACTTTATGGTAAACTTGCTTCGATAATGCAAAATAGATACCTGATAGGTGAATTTAATTGCTTCTTGGTGAAATAATATCGTTACTACATTTAGTTAATCGCTTAAATCACGTAAGCGCAGTTTTTGTTTTTTTACTACGAATGCAGTGACTGAGCTAAATATTGCTTCATATGAACACATTTTAGTGTCAAAATGGTACTGTAAAAAGTTTCTAACCCGCGTTTTGATATGGTTAAAATCCATTAGTGTTGTATTGGTGAAATTGTCATACCATTCCATTGTAATATGGAAATCAATTTCCAGCGGAATTCTGACAGGAATTTCAGGTGGAACTCTTGAAGAAATTTCTGGGGGACTTTTAAATTCGAGAAGAATTACCAGTGGATTTCGCGGTAAACTCCTGCCGGATTTCCCGGAGGAACTTAGAGAAATAATCGGAGGAATTCCAAAAGAAATTGAGGGACTAAGATGCACAGGCGTGTAAGTGACCTTTTTGTCGATTTTGAGCTGAGCATATCCAAAAATTCTTCAGATTTCCAGCATTCAGGAGGTTTTTAACAATATTATTACAATGATTGGAAAAATTACAGTAAATCCTAGAAAATGCATTTTATATAGAAAGATAAATTGGTGAAAAACTTTGAACCTCATTTATTCGAAAGTGAGTTTTTGACACTTACACCTCTTTACTTCCAAGCCCCTAAATTCTCTTTGGAACTGCTGGACGTCCTGGTGAAACTCCTGCAGAGATTCTTTTTGTAACTCCTAGAGAAATCTCCGGTGGAACTCCCTGCAGTGATTCTCGGTAGAAGTGTTAGAAGAATTCCCAGCGAATCTTCTGGAAGAATTCACGTTGAAACTTAGAGAATAATTCCCAGTGGAACTTCCATAGTAATTGTCGGCGGAAGGATTTCCGTTGGAACTTCTAAAGAGATGTCTATTGGAACTTCGATAGGAATTCCCGATGGAACTTCAAAAGGAATTATCGGTGACACTACTAGAGGATTCCTTGATGGAATCGATCAGCACTCCTGGAATTACTGGTGGAATTGCCTGAGAATTTCTCGTCGAGTCTTCTTTAAAAAAAGACACTACACACACAGAATGAGTTATAAAGTTCAACGGTTAGGTGTTAAAATAACAACTAAAATTGTTCTAGTTGTAACATAATTGGTTTTGATACAATTATAACAAGCTTATAACAAAGTGCCGGGGTATCCAGTTAGCCTAGTGGTTAAGGCTATGGATCGCCAACCCGGAGACGGCGGGTTCGATTCCCGTTCCAGTCGGGAAAATTTTCTCGACTCCCTGGGCATAGTGTACCATTGTACTTGCCACACAATATACAAAATTCATGCAATGGCAGGCAAAGGAAGCCTTTCAATTAATAACTGTGGAAGTGCTCAAAGAACACTGAGTTGAAGCGAGGCAGGCCAAGCCCCAGTGGGGACGTAGAGTCATAAAGAAGAAGAAGAAGAAGAAGAAGAAGAAGAAGAAGAAGAAGGAGAAAAATTGTGATATACAAAATCAAGAAAGGAAAATCAAAATTTATCACATGTTGTTAAAAAGCAGATATAATTATATTGGGTAAAAATTAAGTAGTGTAAAAATTAACTCATTTTTGGGTAATTCATTTTCAGAGTGACATTCTATTATTCGTAAAAAGTTACTGGTATTAAAAAACTTCTCCACATAGTATAGGGCACCGCACTGTTTTGATTTTGTATGGGATTTTGACGTTTCGTGGCCTTGTTGTTTACAAAATTTCTGTAAGAGTAAAAGAGAAGGAGATAATTCCATGCACTACCCTATACATAACACATAAAACCCAAGGATTCGAACCTAAGACGACTAGAAACTGGAACAGGAATTCGTCGTTTTTATCAGTGAGGCCATCGCAGCACTTGAAGTGAGGGGCGATATAAGTTGAAATGGTTCTTCAATTCTTCATATTGATGGTTCCTCTATAAATAGACTCGCTGATCCAACATACCGGAGACGGAAAGTATGACGCCACCATGCACGTTACTACAGCTCATTTAGCACCTCAGCTTCAATGTCGTGCGCGCTTGTTGTGCACTAGAGCCAGCGTTCACTACTTCGGAGCTAAGAGCCCACATCGCTATACCTACGCGAATGGACGTCACACGAAACTGTTCTTAACCCGGGAGCGGTCGCGTCGTGTACCGAGAACACGCACCATGCAAAATGCACGCTTGTGGTATTCAGCGTGAGCGCGGCGTCCGTCGCTTCAGGTAGTCAAAGACGCAAATGTAAACACCGTGGTTTAATTACATATCACATTTCACACTTGAGAGCCAAGGACTTCTCGACAACTTCGCTGATGACTGATGATCCGAACTGGGCTGCAAAACGGTAAGTCGATAAGGAGAGCGTCCAACATAGCTCTGGTCCTCACAAGTTCCTACCTCATGCTTCCACGGGTCAAGCGATGACAATGACCACCAGCTAAGAGTTGTGTGCTTAGCTGGTAGTGCAGCCTGGGTCCTGTTGTCCTTCTGACTTCAGCTAGATTGAGGAGGTACGATTCGAGCGTCTGTTCACCAAGGAGGTGCGGCTCAAACAGCGAAATAAGGACTACGATTGGAAACTTGGAACATGGAATTGCAAGTCACTAGGTTTCGCAGGATGTGACAGGATAATCTAGGACGAACTACATCCCCGCAACTTCGACATCGTGGCATTGCAGGAACTTTGTTGGACAGGACAAAAAGTGTGGAAAAGCGGGCATCGAGCGGCTACCTTCTACCAAAGCTGTGGCACCACCAATGAACTGGGAACAGGATTTATAGTGTTGGGCAAGATGCGACAACGTGTGATCGGGTGGCAGCGGATCAACGCAAGAATGTGCATGTTAAGAGTTAAGGGCCGTTTCTTCAACTACAGCATCATCAACGTCCACTGCCCACACGAAGGGAGACCTGATGACGAGAAAGAAGCGTTCTACGCGCAGTTGGAGCAAACATACGATGGTTGCTCGCCGCGTGACGTGAAAATCGTTGTCGGCGACATGAACGCGCAGGTAGGAAGGGAGGAAATGTACAGACCGCTAATCGGGCGAAACAGCCTGCACGCCGTATCGAATGATAACGGCCAGCGATGCGTAAACTTTGCAGCCTCCCGTGGTATGGTAGTCCGAAGCACCTTCTTCCCCCGCTAAGATATCCACAAAGCCATCTGGAGATCACCCGACCAACAAACGGATATAACCAATGTCCACACATACCGCAGTGCGAATATAGATTCGGATCACTACTTAGTCGCTGTAAGGTACCCCGGGGCAAGTGAGAATTCGGGGTAAGTGAGACCTACAGCTATAATTTTCTTTATTTTTTAGTTTTAAGGCAAACATTCTTCATAGAAAACATAGGTATCACACCAACGGATACTTTGAATTTAAAAATTGCTATTGTTCTCACCATAAAGAGACCATATATGTTATTGTTGATCATATGTAATTTTCAATTCACTAAGTGAGATTAACGTACTCTACTGCATTCGTCGTTTAAAAATAAAATAACAAATAAAGTAAAACTTTTTCGGTTTCAGGATAATCTTTGGAGTGCTTGCTAATTATTTTAAGCGAAAAAGCTGTAATTTATCTTCATTTATTACCGTTAGTTAACTGCTCTCACTTGCCCCAATGCATTTCAGCATCTGGGGCAAGTGAGACCTATGAGAGTAAACAAACACAACGTCATAGTTTGATCTCGCTTTCTTCTGCCTAAGTCGAAATTGACACAAAAGTGAAGTAAAAGTCGGCGTGTTAAGTAAACAATCGTTGAATTACTTAATTACTTCTATTCTGATGATGAAGCTATTGTTTGAAATGGTAAAGTCTTGGGTAGAACCGAAATCATCTATTTTTCATATTTTTTTCAAATTCTATTTTTTTTTCGTTTTTTGCTGCACAATGAGTTTTTTCTGAATATTAAGGAACCGATCATAGAGTATGACAAAATTGGAAAACGACTTTTTCAAAGTTCACGATTTAAAAATCTTTATTTAATGATTGTAAAATTATGTTAGGGTAAACATAACATCTGTAAATCTTGAAAAATCTTTTGGCGAGTTTCATCAACTACGTAATATGAAAAGCGAGTTTGGAAATCTTTCGGCATTTAACCTTAGGACGCTTTTTGTATAAATAAAATCAATTTGTTTTGCACGAGCTGCTACAGTTTAATATTTTTTTCTCAGTGATTCGTTATTATATGTGTTACGTAATTTATGCACGATACCACAAAACTTTCCAACATAAATCGCTAAACATAGTTATTCGCATAATATATGCTACATTACATATATGCAGCAACTTTATTAAGCCATTTGTACAAAAATTCCGAATAGGTCCCACTGGCAGCCTATTTAATGCACGCATAGATAAACGAAAATGCCCCATAGAAAAATCAAAATGCACCATAAACAATTAAGCAATGTACCGATAGAATGCACAGCATTCTCCATAAATAAATATAAATGTTCCATAATAAATTAAAAATGTAGCGGTAAACCAAAAAAATTTCTTGTTAAAAATGAAACATTGTATCAATAAAAAAATAAATAAAACACCATAAACAAATAAGTTTGCTCCATAAAAAATAGTAAAAATATCCATAAATAATAAATATTTGCTCCATAGTTATAGCATATTTGCTCCATAAAAAACTTAAATTGCACCATAAATATCATCAATTTGCACCATAAACAATTTGTAAATTTTAACACAAAGAATGTAAAAGCTACATAAATTTAATCTAATTGTACCATTGTTGCAGTGTCTAACGACATATCGTACTTTAGGATGTGGATTGGAATATGTTAATATGAAAAGTAAAAAGAGAATATACAGAAATCATATACCGAAGCACACATCTATGATAGAACGACTTAAAAGATGGAAAAACTATGGATGCAATTTACCGTATAATCGCTTGCTGTTCGAACTCGCTAACGCTTGTCGGACTTAAAAAAGGGATAATATCACTGTTTGCATTATACCGGGCAAATTCTTGGATCTGTGGATTGCCTGGAACCGAATCGACACAGTTACGACGCATCCACAGGCTACGCCACATGGATTAAAAGAATCCGCATTTTGAAAAAGGGTTAACCATATTCTTGTAGTTTACATACATTTATTGATGATTCCAATTTGATCGGAAAAAATATCAAAAAGGGTCAACTCTTGTTCTCTTACTTTACATCTGCATCGATTAATAATAAATTCATGTTTTAAAATAAATATAAAATAAACTAAGTATCCTGATAACAACTGACGTTATTTCTATTAGATTCTTTTTAGATTATCATGGCAGAAGGAGCAGAATATTGCCTTTTAACTTCCACATATTAACATATATTTATATATTTACATTGATACTAGTCGTTGCAATACTACTAATGATGCAGAATTTGATTAATTTTTGTAGATTTTGCATTGTTTGAGGTAAAATTTACAATTTGTTTATGGTGCAATTTGATGATATTTATGGTGCAATTTCAATTTTTTATGGAGCAAACATGGTATTATTATGGAGCAAATGTTCATTATTTATGGATGTTTTTATTATTTTTTATGGAGCAATCTTGTTTGTTTATGGTGTTTTATTTAATTTTTTATTGATACAATGTTTCATTTTTAACTAGAAAATTTTTTGGTTTACCGCTACATTTTTAATTTATTATGGAACATTTATATTTATTTATGGAGAATGCTGTGCATTTTATCGGTACATTACTTAATTATTTATGGTGCATTTTTGTTTTTCTATGGTGCATTTTATAATTATTATGGCCGCAATAACCTTTTACCGGTCCCACTTGCCCCGTGATACGGTGTAAATGAAGATCTGCTCCACTTTTCATCATATGCATAATATACAGAATTTAAGAATTTTGAAACAGTTTCAATGCCCGGTAATAAGAAGAAATATACCAACAATGTCTTTCAGAACCATTGGAATTATAAAATTATTTATGTTTAGAATTTTTTGGCTTGACAAAACCAAACTAGCATTTTTTTAGGTCCCATTTGCCCCGGGGTACCTTATGCATGCGCTCAAAACTTTCGACAGTTATCACCACACTTGATGGGTTTAATCACCGTTAACGAGTATATCTCTTTATTGTTGATATTTCTCGGTGAACGAATAAAACAAACTTGTTTTTTGCGTTTGTTTTATTCGTTCACCGAGAAATATCAACAATAAAGAGATATAGTTATCACCACACGTCGAAATCGAACGCCGCGGCTTAACATCGAGCAGCTGCGTAAGGTGCCAGCCAGAGTGGACGCGTCACGCGGCGCGGCGCGGTGCAATGCGGCATTTGACAGGTCGCGCGTCGACGCGCGGCAGAACTTCGTTCATTAGAATACAGGGAAAACAATCATAACATGCCAGAGTGCGCGCGGAACGATGCGAAGCGGAAAGCGTTTAGCCGCGCGACGCACGACAAAACAGTGCATGCACTGTTTTTGATGCGGAAGTCACGCGGTTCGCGCGGAGAATTTTGTATTTTTGTGTGAATTTCGTCCGTTTTTATCAAATCATGGCGCTGATTTCACGAAATTGTTTTTCAAATGTATTCAAATGTGAATGTGAAAAATATTAACATGAATAATACCACATGTTTATTATCCGGTGACGTCTCGTAACCTCACTTTTCACCTATTCTGCGAATCAAAATCAGTAATTCCTTCAAATTTATGACTAAAGAATTAACGGAAATAATCAAAATCTCTGTCATTCTACATCCATTACAAGCAGAGCTTTCACATTACCCTTATCCATGTTTCATGCACAAAAACGTTTGGCACCCTCTCGTTTATTTTACTTTCTCAAAGTATTCTACTAGGGCTGTAAGCTTAAAAAAAGTTTCAAAATAAAAATATACTACAGGTATGTTCCGTTTTTGTCACTATCCGTTTTAATCACTATCCGTTTTTGTCACTATCCGATTTCGTCAACATTTCATTCCGTTTTTGTCAACACTAAATTTTTTGTCAAATTTGTTCCCTCGAGCACGAATTATTTAAAGCTTAACATTAATCTTGAGGCAATGCACCGATGAATGAAATTGAAAAAACTACCAATGATGACATGCAAAACGTATACGTCACAGTAGCTTTCAACACATTTCAAAATCAGCTATAAGTAATGATAATTCATGCTTTCTCTCACGCATAATTTTACTTTTTATTTGAAAATGAGAAAAATTGAACCAATTAAAGCTTCCTTCTGAAGATCCTTCTTCTCCTTTCTTCTTATTCTTATTATTCTTCTTCTGGAACTGGAACTTGGCCTGCCACTTCAAGTGTTCTTCGAGAACTTCAACAGTTTAGGGCATTCTTTGCCTGTCTTTGCCTGAATTTTTACACTACAATCTTTTTTACAAGACTTTTTTTAAGTGAAATAAATTTCACGTGATTTTGTACACGTTTTCTTGAGAGACGAACCAGCCAAGGGCTGAAAGTCTCTTAAATGAAGACAAATGAATCAATCAACGTTTTCTTGAAATTATGCGATGTGCTGAATTCTTCTATCCTGGTCGCTATTTTTTCCTACGGGGCTCAAACTTCTACCAGAGATCCTCTTGTCATCCTTGATACCCTGTCCAAATTTTCCAGATCGAAACAGCTATATTTACTAGCCTAACAGGAGATTACTATAGAATTTTATCCGAGATTTCATCTTTCGTTTGCTCCAAAAATAAAATTTTGATTATCTTCAGTAATTCCTACTAGCGATTCTTGTATTCCTCCAGATTCCTTAATGTATTAATTTTGAGAAATCGTCAGGAAATAATTCAGAAGCTCCTTTAGATGAAGTAAGAGTTAAATCTTTCAGAAATAAGTTTCTCAAAGAAGCAGGAGTCTATGTAGGATTTTGGAAACGATTTCTCCAGCAACTCCTGAAGGATTTCAAGAAGAAACAAAAGATTCCCAAAAAATCCTACAGAAATCCCATTAATTCTGAAAGTATCCCTCGAGGAGCAATTGGATGATTTCTTGAAAGAATTTATTCAGGATTCCTAGAAGGAATTTCTCAAGGATTCCCACAAGGAACTTCTGGAGGATCCTCAGGAATAACTCCCCGGAGATTTCTATACAGAACATCATCCCTGAAGAAACTTCTGGGGGATTTTAGGTAAGAGCTCCTGGAAGATTACTAGACTAAACATCTGGGAGATTCCCAGAAAACGCAGTAAGAAATCGGGGATAATTATTATTGCAATATTATTAACGAGTTTTTCAGCCCAATGCTGGTTCATCTAGTAATCATGAGGAAATAACAAAGATGAAAGATAGAATTGTATTGGAACATCTCTAAAAGTTCCAGTAGGTGTAAATGTTTCTACTGCGCAAAAATACCAAAACAAAGTCAAAAAATATCATAAGAATTTTTTTTAAAGAATCCAAGATAGAACTTCTGATGAAATTCTAGAAAAAAACTGTTGAAGGAATCCCAGAAAGAATCCTATGGAGATATATCAGAAAAAAAAACCTGGAAGGATTTCAGAAAGCAGTCTTGGAAGAATTCTCGTAGGAAATTTTGAAGAAACGGAGAAACTGGCATCTTTCAAAAGTAAAATCTTGGTGAATATCCAAAGCAACTCTTGGATGAATTGATGAACTAGGACCTAGGTTAAATCCCAGAATGATTTTCTTAGCCCACTTTGTGCATTAGTGTTATTCCAGACCCAAATCGTACACAAAGTCAGAGAGCTGTTCCCAACATAATGCATAAGTATTAAGTATGGTTAAAAAATTCCAATTCCTGGTGGAATATTTGAAGGGATCCCCAGATAAACTCCAGGAGAAATTTAAAAACAGACATTTAGTTTGATCCGAGAAGAAATTTCTGAAGAAATCATAAGAGGCAGAACCTCTTTTCTCTAAAAAATCTTAGGGGCCGTCCATAAATGACGTAGCATTTTAGGAGAGAGGGGGAAGCCTCTGATTATGCTACGAACCATGTTTTAGGTATGGGAAAATAGGCTACGAGGGGGAGCGGGTGTTAAGAATCGTTTAAAATATGCTACGTCATTTATGGACAACCCATATCGAATTCCAAAAGATAATGTACAAGGTATGGTACAAGGTAACCTACAAGAATTCTGGAGGAACTTCTTGGAGAATCCAATATTCTGGAGAAAATACAAGTGATGGCTTAGAAAATTTCCTGAAGATTTTCTAAAAGTATCCTAGTGAAGCGAATAAAACACGACAGGCTGCGGTGGGCTGAGCACGTAGCTCGTATGCCGAAGGAACGACAAGCTAAAACCATATTCTGCAGAGAACCAGGTAGGGGCCGTCGGCTTCGTGGTAGGCCGCGCACACGGTGGCTTTTTGCAGTTGAGGAGGACCTAAGGGCTTTAAACATTGAGGGTGACTGGAAGCGATTGGCCCAGGACCGAGACTAATGGAGGTGAATGCTTTATTCGGTGTAGACTCACCGCTACGAGTTGTAGCCCATGAATTATCAAGTAGTATCCTAGTTGAAACTTTCAAAGGAATCTGTTAAGCTGGTGGTGAAAACCTCTTGTCGACGTCCCAGTCAGAAAACTGTAATTTGAACTGTGCAACTAAGATGTGCTTAAAGACATCGAAAACAATTAAATTTCATTATAAACTGCATATTTTTACCTTTGGAATGTGTTCTACAGGAAATCGTCCAATTTGTATAAAAATGTTGCAAAATATTTTGTCAAAGAAAATTATTCAGTTTTTATCACTATTCCGTTTTTGTCAACTGAAAATCGCGGGCCGTGTTGATAAAAACGAAACATACCTGTATTTTTGAGTTAACAAACTTGTTCCATTGCATTGCTGTTTAAAAATAAACGAAGGGGTGCCATTTTTTTACGTATACAACCCTGTGGTAGCTCTGACTACAAGCTCACTTGTTCACAAAATTTCAAAATTTGTACCTGCAGGACGGGTAGATTTGAGGTTAGGGAATCACCATTGTCCCAAATGTATACCTCTTCTGAATCATCTGAAATAAATAGCAGTTGAAGGTAAATTTAGATAAATGGTTCATTTTTAATTTTAGGTTGAGCACAATAATCACATATCTCCTGAAAATTTTTCATCAGATAACTCTAGACAACTGTTGAAATGTTAAGGCTTTTAAACCGATAGAGAGGAGACAGCTCGCTTTGATTGTGTGCTACTGGTTGTCAAGGCAAACCTGTCACAAACTATCTCTGCAACCCGAGTTGGAAATTATACATTGATGGTGTGAAGTGATCCAATACACAAAAAATCTTATCAAAACTTCTCACCGTGTGTTGTAATTTGAAAGATAAAATAATTATGGTGAGTTTAATAAAATAATTAATAAATAAAATAGTTATGAACAGTATTCATGTGCAAAGGTGGCGGAAATTATGAAAACTTTTAAGTTTGCTTTACGAATAGACGCGTTGCACCGCGTTCACTGTGGCTATCAAGCCGCGTTGGAAGCCGCTTCAAAAACGCGCCGCACCGCGTCGCGTCACGCGGCGCGACGCGGTGCGGCGCGTTTTTGACGCGGTTTCCATCGCGGCTTGATAGCCAGAGTGAACGCGGTGCAACGCGTCTGTTCGTAAAGTAAACTGAAAAGTTTTCATAATTTCCGTCACCTTTGCACATGAGTACATGTTATCTGATGAAAAATTTCCAAGAGATATGTGATTATTGTGCTCAACCTAAAATTAAAAATAAATCATTTATCTAAATTTACCCTCAAATGCTATTTACTTCAGATGATTCAGAAGAGATATACATTTGGGACAATGGTGATTCCCTAACCTCAAATCTACCCGTCCTACAGGTACAAATTTTGAAATTTTATGAACAAGTGAGCTTGTAGTCAGAGTTACCACAGGGTTGTATACGTAAAAAATGGCGCCCCTTGGTTTATTTTTAAACAGCAAGGCAATGGAACAAGTTTGTTAACTCAAAAATAGTGTATTTTTATTTTGAAACTGTTTTTTAAGCTTACACCCTAGTAGAATACTTTGAGATAGTAAAATAAACGAGAGGATATCAACCCTTTTTGTGCATGAAACATGGGTAGGGCTAATGTGAAAGCTCTGCTTGTAATGGGTGTAGAATGACAGAGATTTCGATTATTTCCGTTAAGTCTTTAGTCATAAATTTGAAGAAATTACTGATTTTGTTTCGCATAATAGGTGAAAAGTGAGGTTACGAGACGCCACCGTATAATAAACATGTGGTATTATTCATGTTAATATTTTTTATATTCACATTTGAATACATTTGAAAAACAATTTCGTAAAATTAACATCATGGTTTGGTAAAAACGGATGAAATCCACACAAAAATACAAAATTCTCCGCGCGAACCGCGTGACTTCCGCATCAAAAACAGTGCATGCACTTGCAACGCCTAAATATTCCCACGCCTTCCGATATTCTAAGTCAATTCAACTGTGAAAGAAAAAGATGCATTTCCCCCCCCACACACTCCCGTTAGAGTAGCTGCCTGGGTGTGTTTTTATTTCAATTTTTCACCAACAGCTACGCTCTAGGTAGGTTCTACCCACCTCACGCGCTGTAAATTGGAAGCAACGGGAAACATACCATTCGTTACTGACTTTGTTTTTATGACCCATCATCGCACCCGGTGATGGCCGGGTGCGATCGTGTTCAAACACGGGAGTCGAGCCGGTAAATCCACAATATGCTTGGTGGGTCAATGGTCGCTGGGTTTGATTGGCGGCGACCGATTCCAAGGCTCAATTGTAAACCTGTAAAGGTTTTGTTTTTGATCTAAAATGTCGTACTAGACGTTGACTAAAACAACATCTGTACGGTGTCCTGGTTTCGCGGGGCAGCGACCGCGCAGCGATGCGTTTGTTTTGTTTTTCATGATCGTACATGTTGGGTCCGGTTGGTTTGGTGCAGCTCTGATTACGCTCGGTGGGCCGTCGATAGGAATGCCATGGAACGGATACCCTATCGATCGCGCTAGAATGTTGCGAAAATCAAGGCGCCGTATTGGCCGCATATGGCTTTAGGTAGCCAAAATTGTTTTTGTTTTGAAATCAAGGCGCGGTTTCAGGTAGCCTAGATTGTTTTGGTTTTGAAATCGAGGCACTGTATCTGCCGAGAATGGTTTCAGGTAGCCGTGATTGTTTTCACTTGGTTCGATTTTTGAACCCAGGTGAATCATAAAAGGAATGTCGAAAATCGAAACCGTACTGGCGGCATAGGGGCGCCGGAATTGTTTTGTACTCGATTTTGTTTTGACTTCGAGTAAAAGAATGTGGGGTATAATTTCAACGAACATCCGCGGCCGGGCCCGGCTAGGGGTCATTGTGCACAAGCAAGGGTACATTTGAATAACAAGGCGGTTGCTTTGTTTTGAAGAATTGGGTGCCAAGTCCGAAAGATGATGGGGCTAAGAATGATGATGATGATGATGATGATAATGATGATGATAATGATGATGATAATGACGATGATGTTGACGAAGATGGCAATGATGGGGGTCGACTTTGGATACGCCCAAGTCAGGCGTGGTTTCGGTGTTAAGATTTTCATAGCGGTTTGCTCAAACAAAAAAAAAAACGCCCAAGTCAGGCGTGGCTAGGAGATTTGGACTTGGGGATAAGATTTTCATAGGTTCTGTTCAAACACGCCCAAGTCAGGCGGGGATGGTAATCATGATGAGAACGAGTAGGATAGATAGAGTTCTTAACTTTTAGCTTTTTTTATTTTTGGCATCGATGGTTTTTGGACACGCCCAAGATGGTTTGGGCAACGTTAGAAATTTTCGTGACTTCTTCGGGTATTGCTAGGAAATTTAGGCTATAAATACTGAGGCTTTGGCTTCAATCGGGGCAGTTGTTGAAGAACAGAGTAATCGAGGAAAGTTCGACGTTAGAGTTGTTGAAGAACGGAGTTGTTGAGTTCAAAGACAGTCAGTGAGACAGTGGGTCAGTTTCAACGCTAGAGTGTTCAATCTTGGTTCAGAAAAGACAGTAGTTGTAAAAGTTCAGTTTTTCAACGTAAGAGTAAAAGTCCAGTTCGGTTCAGTTTTTTTCAACTTCGGTGAAGAAATACAGAAAGGTGATATAAGAAAAAGTGAATCGTTGTAATATAAGTTAAGTGATGGTTTGTGATACTTCAATATAGTTTATTAAAAAGATATCGTCGGACTGTTATGAATTAAAAGATATCACATTCCGTGTAGTGTTTAGTTGAGCCCCTGGACGGTACAGGGCGCTTCATATGGTGACAGCGAAAAACTGTTCGACAACTAGAACAGCGGGACGCCAATTTTCTGACTGGAAGAAGAAATCAGTGTCAGAATCAGTGAAAACCATAAACATTGAACAGTTTTGAACAATTAGCATAGCATAGCATAGCAGTTTTGAACAATTGAGAAGAAAACAATGTTACAGACTGGATGGAAAAGATGAAATTCGTAGCAGCGCAAGTGATAGTGGAATACAACGTAGCACCGAATTGGAAATGGCAACGCAACAACCTGTGTATGGAACCGAGTGTCTGGACCAATGGACATCATTCAGCCTGCATTATTTGATGGTATCGTGAGTATTATCCTTTTAAATGATTAAGTGTTTTGAGATAGTTTAATTTTTTGTGAGTTGGTTTGAAATGATGAAAAATTTTTACGATATAAACAAAAATATTTTAATTGAAATAATGTTGTGGAAAAAATAAAGAAGTTATTCAAAAAAAAATATAAAAAAAAAGGAAATCATAGTGATTTTCAATAAATAATGGAAAAATATAACAAGAATAATGATTTCAAGAAGAACAAGTGGATGAAAAATACGAACAAATAACACTAGTTAACAAAATTAAAGGAAAGTCGCGGACTTCTGTTAACGATTAAAATTATTGATGCATAATTACGTGCTTATTTTGAGACCGTGTTTAGAACAAGGAAACTAAGAAGTACAGTTTTTTTTTTCAATTATACAAGACAATCGCAACCAAGTTTTTTTTTTGAATTTACTAAAATTTAAATATCTCAAGTTACAATTCACAAATTTTCAATATCTTTTTGCAATAATAGGAAGCTGAATGTAATATGTTTTGAACATCTGATTTTTTTTTCGTCAGATTGGATATTGATAAGTGTAAGGAACAATCGTCTTAAATTTTAGCAAAATATTCAATAAATCAAGATTTGTATTTTTCTTTCAAAAAAAAAAAAAAAAATCTTTATCAGTTGTAGCAATGTTGATTCAAAATCGCCAGCTTTGTACGGGATATCGAAAATATTTTCAGCTCTACTGTATTTTTCTTTCCTTATGCTTTCAAACTTAGGGCATAATTTTACACTAAACATGATGTTCAGCTGTAAACTAGCATTACAATGGAATGGAATCAATTAAAAGTTGAAAAAAAAAAATTGTAACTATGCAGCAGACCTGCGACAATTAGGTCGTGTTAATTTGAATTAAAAAAAAAATCAGTAAAAATATCAACATAAAAATGACCACGAATACAATGGATGAAATAGGCAACAATAGTGGAGCGAACAACGCTAGATTTGAATTTCCAATAAATTTTGCTTTACAGTGTATTCCAGAATTTCATGGTAGTGCGTGTGAATTAGATGCTTACATATATCAAATTAATTGTTTTTTGAAACCCATAAAACGGATAACTGATGCTAGTGAAAGGAAAAATGCAGAAATCGTACTCATTCAAATTGCACTGTCTAAACTTAAAGGCCCAGCAGCGTTAAAATTTAAAAACATTCTTGCAAATACTTGGGATAAAGTGAAAGATAATCTCCAAAAAGTATTTGGAATTAGTTTACAATTGGAAGAACTGTTTAACAAAATAGAGACCCTTGAGCAAGGCAAGTGTGAAAGTTTTAAAAGCTACAAAGATCGCGTTCTTCAACTTAAGAAAAATATTGATGAATTTGAAAAAGATTATGTTAAAGATCCTACAATTGAGTCATACGCTCAAAGACATTTAAGAACACATTTTCTAGCGGGGTTGAAAGATAGAAATTTGAAATTTTTTGCAAAAACGAAAAAAGAAGAGTCATTGGAGGATTTGGTAGATTACCTACAAGAAGAATGCATCGAGGTAGAACAACAAGAGCGCGTCGAACAAAGATTGAGGGATTCACACATTGCAGAATCTTACAGGCAACAAAATGAAGAACAGAGATTCAGTAATCCACTAGGTATCGACCACAACTTTCATTACGATAAAAGTAGATTCAACAAGTCCGAAATAGTGCATGAGGGAAATTTCTACAATTATAGAAATCTGGGACAACAAGAAATTTATCGTGGTGATTACCAGACAAGTTTTAATGAAATAACACCTTATTGGACCAACAGAACTTTTGATGAACGCGACATGGGAATTCAAAACAACAACATTTACTATAATGAGCGAAAAAACTAAATAGCCGGAGGTTCGTCAATTGCGTCCGATCACTCCGTCAATCAGAAAATAATTTAGAAAGGCGCTTATATGCTGCAAGTAATAAGAAAATGATGCCCATGAACATAAATAAGAGTTATAACATACCACAAAAACAATTGGTTCAATTTGATAAATGCATTCCAGCACAAGAAAAAGTATTTATACATTGGACGGGCAACAATCAATTTATGTTAAATATCCCCACTGTAGAAAGACCATACACAAAAATCAATTACATGATAGACACAGGCTCACAACTAAACATATTAAGATGGGATGCAGCCCCTAGAATCGGAGCAACAGACATAGATTATTCTGAATCTGAAAAGTTTTTGATTTCGGGATTCAATGGAAGTCAAACAAGAACGCTCGGATCTACTGAAGTTAGTTTAATAATTGGGAAGTCTAAGTATAAGATAAAATTTTATTTAGTTCACCACTTAAATGTACATGGTATCATAGGAGCAGAATTTTTGAAACAGCATACATTATATATTAGCCAGAACTTTGATTACATAGCCCTACGCAAGCCAGATAGTGTAGAATATAATATTAACAATATTACAACAACAAAGTACGTAATGGTATCAGATAAATCTTGTCAGACTGATTTACAAGATAATAGTAATTGTATACAATATGATAACAATGGCAAAAGCTGTCAAGTAAATTTTGATATTGATGAAGTCATACATGATGAAATAGTTACACAGCCAATCGTACCGAAAAAAGATTATTCATGCAATATGTGCCTTTATGAGAAGTATTATGAAGACGAGGAATGCATAAATCAACATTTTGATGAAGAATATTATAATAATGGATGTTACAATAAGAATGTAGAGGCCGGGAATCAATATACGCCGGAGGATTTAGATTCAAACCAAGATCTAAGTTTGATACAAATACAAGGTAAAAATCGTATCGAAAAATTGCTAGATACAATTGATTTGAAGCATTTGAAAAGCGCCAATTACGACGCAGTGGAAAATATAATGGGAAGATATAGTGATGTATTTTATTTGAAAGGGGATCACCTGACAATAACAGATGCAGCAGTACATGAAATTGAAACATCGACTAATGTGCCAATAAATAAAAGGCAGTATAGGTTCCCTGAATCAACAAAGAAACAAATTAATGAGGAAATTGAAGAAATGCATCGGCAAGGGATTATTAGGCCCAGTAAAAGTCCTTGGAATGCGCCTGTTTTATGCATACCAAAGAAGGATCTAGACGAAGAAGGAAACAAAAAGCATAGAATTGTAGTAGATTTTAGGGCATTGAATTTGATAACTAAACCATTTGTGTATCCGATTCCACAAATAAATGAAATATTGGATAGCCTAGGTGATAGCAAATACTTTTCAACAATCGATCTAAAATCGGGATTTTATCAAGTTCCTATAGACCCAAGAGATGCTGCAAAAACTGCATTTTCTACACCCAAAGGTCATTTTGAATTCACGAGAATGCCTATGGGGCTTAGAAACAGTCCCTCGACTTTTCAAAGACTGATGAACACAGTTTTATTTGAAATTGAAGATGTTAAGGCAATCGTTTATCTGGATGATATCATTGTTTTTGGAAGAACAATTCAAGAGCATAACGAGAATCTGATTAAAGTTTTGAAAGCTCTTCGTAAACATAATTTAAAAATTGAACCAACAAAATGCCAAATTTTGAAAACCGAATTGAAATTTTTAGGACATACAGTTGATAAAAATGGTATTCGTCCGCTTGATGGTAATATTAAGGCTATACGAGAAATGGCAATACCAAAAACTGTAAAAGGAGTGCGATCATTCCTAGGAACAGTAAACTTTTATGGTAAGTTTATACCAGGAATTGCAGAAAAACGAAAACCTCTGAATGATCTATTGAAGAAAAATGTAAAATTTAACTGGACCTCAGAATGCCAGAAAGCATTTGAAGAATTGAAAAACTTTTTAACGTCTGACTCTTTGCTAGTGAGACCAAATTACAAGGACACATTTGTTTTAACGACAGATGCCAGAGAATACGCTATTGGCGCAGTTTTATCGAATGAAAAATCAATTGACAGACCCATAGCTTACGCTAGTAGGGGACTTATTGGAGCAGAACGAAAATACCATACAATTGAGAAAGAATTACTGGCCATAGTATGGGCAGTGAATTATTTCCGTCATTATATCTACAATCAGAGGTTTATTGTTTACACAGATCATAGACCATTGATCTCAATATGGCATCTAAAAGAAACTTCATCAGTCCTCACACGTTTGCGTTTGAAATTGCAAGGATTGGAATGCGATATTCGATACAAACAAGGAAAGGATAACGTTGTAGCGGATTTTCTCTCTAGGCTAAATCCAGACAATGAATCAGAAGAGCAGAGTCATCCAGCCGATGAAATTAAAACCGCAAGGTCGAAATTAATTGCTGTGGTCACCCGACAGCAAACGAAAAGAGCAGAACAAGAAAACGTATCCAACCAAAAACACCGCGACCACGATCAAGCGAACAAACAGCTGATGAAAAACTACACCGTTTCTGGCGACAATAACGGGGGCGCGATCGCTGACCGGGACCATGAAAGCGAGGGAACCAAAACAAAAACGCAAAAGATGACCTATATGAATGATAGCGTAAATAATAATTGCACGGGTTCCGACCTACGAGGCATAAACAAGGTGTCAAATTCACCTACAGCAAGTACGAGTGCGATATCGGACGAGGCTGAAGTTGAGGAATCCATTATGGCCGACGTTTTCGATTTATGCAATAACACGCACACTAATGACACATTTGCGGCAAGCGCATATGATGAATTTTTAGAGATGTCCAAGAATAATCCAATTGATGTAAATCGATTAAAAATTTCTAGGAATCTGGAAAATGCAGATGCTGATTGTAACATTGTAATTTTGAATAGCAGATCAGCATTTAATGAAATTTCAAAAATTATTGATTTACCCCATGGACTGAAAGATTTTTGCGAAGATGGAGTTGTTTCTATTCCAGATAGTAATTTATTCGGAATTATTGTGGAAGGCAAAAGTAATTCAATGATTAATACCAAAACATTCTTTTACAAACTTAGCAACTGCTTCAATCAAAATAAAGCGCCGATAACAGCGTCCAAAAATATTCATTTGATTTCGTTCAGAAAGATTAAACAATTTGAAATACTTGAGATGATTCAATTTTTAGCTTTGAAAAATCAAATTACGTTAAGCCTTTATAACGCAGATTCGGAACGCACTGAAGTACGTAATGAAGATATCGAAACAATTCTTCGAGAATTTCATGATGCTCCCTTAGGCGGACATGTTGGAGCAAGGCGAATGCGGAAACGCATTGGTCTCATTTTTAATTGGAAAAACATGAGAAGGGATATCGAAAATTACGTAAAACAATGTGATTCATGCCAGAAAAATAAAATTTGTAAATCCAATAGAATTCCGTTAAAAGTAACTACAACGTCATCCGAGCCATTTGAAAAATTATATATGGACATTGTTGTTCTCCCAGAATCCGAATGGGGCAACAAATACGCGCTGGTCATGCAGGACGACCTTACGAGATTTTTGGTAGTAGCTCCAATGGACAATCAAGAAGCGGAGACTGTATCCAAAACTTTTGTCGAAAAATTCATTTGTAAATTCGGTACTCCGTTGGAACTTGTGACAGACCAAGGAGCAAATTTCATGAGCAAATTTTTTAAACACGCATGCAAAATTTTGAAAATCAAAAAAATCAATACAAGTGCTTATCACCCACAAGCAAATTTAGTAGAACGATCAAACAGAGAATTAAAAACATATCTGCGACAATTTGTCGGAGGAAACCCGCAACAATGGGACCAACATCTTGATTACTTTACTTTTGAATACAATACTACAAATAACAGCTCATCCAACTACAGTCCATTCGAACTTTTATATGGAAGAAAGGCAAGGATTCCTACCTCCATATATACTCCAACAAATTCAGATCTAACATATAATGACTATTTTTGCGAAATGAAACAAATTCTTAAAAAATTGCATGAAAACGCCAAAAGAAATTTGATTATTTCCAAAGAGAAACGTAAACTTATTTATGACAAGAAAACCGGAGAATGGCAACCTATGTGGGGCGAATTGGTTTTAGTACAAGCGATCCCAACAGGAACAGGTCAAAAACTTCAAAGTAAATGGAGAGGCCCATACGTAGTCGTTGACCTACCCAGCGAACAAACCACAATTATTAAAAATGGGAACAAATTTGAAAAAGTCCACAATAATAGGTTAAAAAAGTATAATGATTGATTAGCTATGCGTAGTCGTCAATGTATAAATCGATGTAAATATTGAAAAACCAATTATTTCCTAATTACGAATGATTTTTGTAAATATTAGTTACTAAAAATGTTGTTAAAAAAATACCATAGGAATAATATGTTAGGATAGAGGCTTGCGTAGGATAGCTAGGAATATTTATTGAATTATTATATTAAATAAACAATTAACATACATAATTGTAGTAAGGTTTACAACAAAGCGGTTAACGATTGGAGAACATACGAATTAACTTAATTGATATTATATCGTAACTACTTAAAAGGAATTGATAAAAAAAAAAACAAAAAAAAAATATGATAATAGCAATAAATAAATTTTATGAGAATATGAAGAGACATAAAGAAATGAGGATGATGAATGAATCAGGATAATAAAAATAAGGTTTCGGGATATTTTGTACAGCTGAATTATAACAAAAATGCGTCCATCAATTCGGCATGAGTTTGAATGCAAGAACGATTTGAATGTACCGAAGAGCTGAAAAGGGGTAATTTGGGATGAGGAAACATAACTATGCAAAATGATTATTTGAAAAGGGTATATAGAAATTGGGAATGAAGAATTGGGCAATTGATATATTGGGAATAATATGATGGGAAATACAAAGTAATCTTGAAAGGGGATCATTGGGGTATATCGGGTAACAATAGCGGGGAATGTATAAGAAGAAAAATAATAACTTGAGAGATTCTTGAATAAAGAAGCAGCTCTATTTAACATTAATACATATGGGATACATAATAAATGAGGTTTGAACAAACAAACAAAAGACATAAATTGTTGATTGAGATTATTAATAATAAAAAGAAACAATGACAACAACCGAACGATTATTCTCTGAAATGATAAAGCAAAACGGATTAAACAGAAAAAAAAAACAATTTAGAAACAATTTAGACCCTAATGAAACTACGGAGGACGCTCCTATATAAAATGGCTATGCTACATAACATTTTTGAAAGTATATACGAGATCGGATGAAAATTGAATGATGAGGACAAGGGAGGGCCCCCCAGAATGCTTGTGAATGTTGAGTGTGAATGATGAATGAATAACTAATTTGAAAAAAATAATAATAATAATATGTGAATGAAAAATGAAGTAATATTTATAGATTCGGAATCATTAGGTTGCGTCAAGAAACAAAAACTAGAAATTAACATAAATATATTTATATTTTATCAAATCATGAATTAAACACAAGATCTAAGTCTCGTTACAGGTATCCATCCAAAAACCTTATTCGGTAAGGGGGAGAAGTCGTAGCAATGAGGCGATCAAGCCGAGCCTGCGAAAGGAAACGGAGCAAACAGGAATTGAAAAAAAAACACACTGGAGAGAATTCTGTAGTGAGATTTTTTGGAATTGGTAATACAGATGTTTATAGTGACCCTACAGAAGCTTTCCATTGCTACAACTCACATTTTAATATTTTACGGGTTTTTGAGTAAAAAAAAAATAACAGTTTATGACTATTAAGGAAAGTAACGGTAACAGAGCATGATTAATGTAATGGTGCAGTTTTTTATAAATACTATTGTAAAGGTTATATTTTGCACATACAAGAAACACAAATAATAATAACATGAAGACTAAAAGTTCAGTTTGCCATGGTAGATCAATATTTTATAAATCGATGGTTTCGATAGAATTTAAATACAACTTCCTCGAGAGATGACGCGGGAGGACAAGACGAGAAGGCAACACCTGGCGAGAGCAATCAGAGGAGCAGTTCAACGGTACCTCTATGAAAACGTACCACAGCCAATTGGTACGATGACGAGGAATAACAGATCGGATGGAAAGTTGAAGGTCAAAGGTGCTGGTATGGCGGAGGAGAGAATTCAGCGAACATAATTTTTCACCGGAGACGATTCAAGGTCAACTCGGGTGGCACATCGAGACAAATATTATTGTACATCTGCGAATCTGCTAATATGAACCAACACAATGCAGAGCATCGGGAAAAACTACAACAACAACGACAACAACAACAAAACAACAACAACAAAAACAACAACAACAACAACAATTCATACAGACATATGATGAGAGAAGGACGTCTTCAAAGTTTCCCAAATTAACCGACATAATGTAATGTTCACCAACCGCATTACATTCACCATTGAAAAAGCACTTACTCTGTGCTTCATACAACAACAATTAACAGTAACCATAATCAGGAATGCAACATTTCGACATCATCGAAAGCTTTAGAATTTAAGTCAACTAATTACAAACTCTTTAATGAGTGTGCAACAGTTCCACAATTTGCACCAGGTCAAAGACAACAATGTTCGCATCACTATTGAGATTGATCCAATACCAACAAAATTCAGAAGGTGGGCGATAAGTAATCAACCACAACACCGTAAACGACAATGATAAACAATCCAGTTCGGAAGGCAACTTGAGACACTTTTTTCGAGAAACAACAGAAAACAACAGTAAAACTATTTTTTTTGTATACAAACGATAACGCGGGAATTACAAGCATGGAATACGATTCGATCAAGATAATATCCGGACACCAAAATTTCATGGCCACGACAGGAGACGACATCAACTGAATCAACTACATCATCTTCAAGACAAACCAGTACAACAGAGAAGCAACGATACCATTCATCTGAGACCTGAAACTAACCAATTGATCTGGACATTTAACAAGAAGAGGTAGAAATCAATGGTAGACGAACAACCCCTACGACGAATCAAGAGGAGCAGCAGCGAGTACCAAGGAAGTCAATCTCTTGAGGAAGAATGTAAGAAGGTTAATACAAAATTTAAAGTTTCTTTGGGATATTCAGATCAATCAACTGTAGTGGAAAATATTGTAAGACACTTACTGGGAAGATGAAGATTAGTTTAGCAGTTTCAGTTTAGAAAATTAACGATCATCGTTAACGTCATCATCTAAATGAAGTTTTGGGGGATACATTTTACCCACATCCTTACATTTGAACGTGATTTTATACACGTTCAAACTCCGCTAAGTAGGAGGGCATGCAACGCCTAAATATTCCCACGCCTTCCGATATTCTACACACTAAGATCAGCTCGGTATTTTCCCCATCTTTTTACTGAGTTCTCAACAGCAGATTTAACTCGGTACGCTCGGTTATTTATTTTGCGGATATTCTGTAAATGAGTTACCGAGCTCAGCTCACAAACTGTCAAAAGTTACTGAAGCACGGTAAATATCGTTACTGGTGAACGGTAAATACGATTACCGAGTGTACCGAAATAAATCTGCTGTTGAAAACTCAGTAAAAAGATGGAAAAAATACTGAACTCAGTGAAAAAATTACTGAGCTGGAACATCTGAATCTTAGTGTGTAAGTCAATTCAACTGTGAAAGAAAAAGATGCATTTCCCCCCCCACACACTCCCGTTAGAGTAGCTGCCTGGGTGTGTTTTTATTTCAATTTTTCACCAACAGCTACGCTCTAGGTAGGTTCTACCCACCTCACGCGCTGTAAATTGGAAGCAACGGGAAACATACCATTCGTTACTGACTTTGTTTTTATGACCCATCATCGCACCCGGTGATGGCCGGGTGCGATCGTGTTCAAACACGGGAGTCGAGCCGGTAAATCCACAATATGCTTGGTGGGTCAATGGTCGCTGGGTTTGATTGGCGGCGACCGATTCCAAGGCTCAATTGTAAACCTGTAAAGGTTTTGTTTTTGATCTAAAATGTCGTACTAGACGTTGACTAAAACAACATCTGTACGGTGTCCTGGTTTCGCGGGGCAGCGACCGCGCAGCGATGCGTTTGTTTTGTTTTTCATGATCGTACATGTTGGGTCCGGTTGGTTTGGTGCAGCTCTGATTACGCTCGGTGGGCCGTCGATAGGAATGCCATGGAACGGATACCCTATCGATCGCGCTAGAATGTTGCGAAAATCAAGGCGCCGTATTGGCCGCATATGGCTTTAGGTAGCCAAAATTGTTTTTGTTTTGAAATCAAGGCGCGGTTTCAGGTAGCCTAGATTGTTTTGGTTTTGAAATCGAGGCACTGTATCTGCCGAGAATGGTTTCAGGTAGCCGTGATTGTTTTCACTTGGTTCGATTTTTGAACCCAGGTGAATCATAAAAGGAATGTCGAAAATCGAAACCGTACTGGCGGCATAGGGGCGCCGGAATTGTTTTGTACTCGATTTTGTTTTGACTTCGAGTAAAAGAATGTGGGGTATAATTTCAACGAACATCCGCGGCCGGGCCCGGCTAGGGGTCATTGTGCACAAGCAAGGGTACATTTGAATAACAAGGCGGTTGCTTTGTTTTGAAGAATTGGGTGCCAAGTCCGAAAGATGATGGGGCTAAGAATGATGATGATGATGATGATGATAATGATGATGATAATGATGATGATAATGACGATGATGTTGACGAAGATGGCAATGATGGGGGTCGACTTTGGATACGCCCAAGTCAGGCGTGGTTTCGGTGTTAAGATTTTCATAGCGGTTTGCTCAAACAAAAAAAAAACGCCCAAGTCAGGCGTGGCTAGGAGATTTGGACTTGGGGATAAGATTTTCATAGGTTCTGTTCAAACACGCCCAAGTCAGGCGGGGATGGTAATCATGATGAGAACGAGTAGGATAGATAGAGTTCTTAACTTTTAGCTTTTTTTATTTTTGGCATCGATGGTTTTTGGACACGCCCAAGATGGTTTGGGCAACGTTAGAAATTTTCGTGACTTCTTCGGGTATTGCTAGGAAATTTAGGCTATAAATACTGAGGCTTTGGCTTCAATCGGGGCAGTTGTTGAAGAACAGAGTAATCGAGGAAAGTTCGACGTTAGAGTTGTTGAAGAACGGAGTTGTTGAGTTCAAAGACAGTCAGTGAGACAGTGGGTCAGTTTCAACGCTAGAGTGTTCAATCTTGGTTCAGAAAAGACAGTAGTTGTAAAAGTTCAGTTTTTCAACGTAAGAGTAAAAGTCCAGTTCGGTTCAGTTTTTTTCAACTTCGGTGAAGAAATACAGAAAGGTGATATAAGAAAAAGTGAATCGTTGTAATATAAGTTAAGTGATGGTTTGTGATACTTCAATATAGTTTATTAAAAAGATATCGTCGGACTGTTATGAATTAAAAGATATCACATTCCGTGTAGTGTTTAGTTGAGCCCCTGGACGGTACAGGGCGCTTCACACTGTTTTGTCGTGCGTCGCGCTGCTAAACGCTTTCCGCTTCGCATCATTCCGCGCGCACTCTGGCATGTTATGATTGTTTTCCTTGTATTCCAATGAACGGAGTTCTGCCGCGCGTCGACGCGCGACCTGTCAAATGCCGCATTGCACCGCGCCGCGCCGCGTGACGCGTCCACTCTGGCCGGCACCTAACGTAGAAGTGGCTCAAGACTACGCGCAGTAGTTAACGGTGACCCTACCAACGGAAGAGCAGCTTGGCGCAGCTACACTTGAAGATGGCTGGAGGGACATCCGATCCGCCATAGGTAGTACCTCGGCTACAGCACTAGGCTTCGCGACTCCGAATCACACAAACGACTGGTACGACGGCGAATGTGAACAGTTGAAAAACGAGAAGAATGCAGCATGGGCGAGAATGCTGCAACACCGTACGAGAGCGAATGAGGCACGTTACAAACAGGCGTGGAACAGGCAGAACTCAGTCTTCCGGATGAAGAAGCGCCAGCAGGAAGAACGAGATCGCGAAGCGATGGAAGAGCTGTACCGCGCAAAGGACACACGAAAGTTCTACGAGAAGCTGAACCGCTCGCGCAGAGGCTTTGTGCCACAAGCCGACATGTGCCGAGATAATCACGGGAATATTCTCACGAGCGAGCGTGAGGTGGTCGACAGGTGGCGGCAGCATTACGATGAGCAACTCAATGGCGACGTTGCAAGTACCGAAGGTGGCGTGGTAACAGATCTAGGAGTATGTGCACAGGACGAAAGACATCCGGCCCCTGATCTCCAAGAGATTGAGGAGGAGGTGGGCCGGTTGAAAACAACAAAGCCGCTGGAGCAGATCAACTACCAAGCGAGCTTCTAAATACGGTGGGGAAGCACTGGTGAGATCACTACACTGGGTCATTACCAAGATTTGGAAAGAGGAAGTATTACCGGAGGAGTGGATGGAAAGCATCGTGTGTCCCATCCACAAAAAGGGCGACAAGTTGGATTGCGGGAACTACCGCGCGATCACACTACTGAGCGCTGCCTACAAGATACTCTCTCAAATTTTATGCGACCGACTATCACCGATTGCAAGAGAGTTCGTGGGGCAATATCAGGGTGGCTTTATGGGTGAACGCGCTACAACGGACCAGATGTTCGCCATCCGCCAGGTGTTGCAGAAATGCCGCAAATACAACGTGCCCACACATCACTTGTTCATCGATTTCAAATCGGCGTATGATACAATCGATCGAGAACAGCTATGGCAGATCATGCACGAATACGGATTCCCGGATAAACTGACACGGTTGATCAAGGCGACGATGGATCGAGTGATGTGCGTAGTTCGAGTATCAGGGACACTCTCGAGTCGCTTCGAATCTCGCAGAGGGTTACGGCAAGGTGATGGTCTTTCGTGCTTGCTGTTCAACATTGCTTTAGAGGGTGTAATAAGGAGAGCGGGGATAAACACGAGTGAAACGATTTTCACGAAGTCCGTTCAGCTGCTTGGGTTCGCTGATGATATTGATATTATTGCTCGTAAATTTGAGACGATGGCGGAAACGTACATCCGACTAAAGAGTAAAGCCAGGCGAATCGGATTAGTCATTAATGTGTCGAAGACAAAGTATATGAAGGCAAAGGGCTCCAGGGAGGAATCACCGCGCCCGCCACCTCGAATTTATATCGACGGTGATGAAATCGAGGCGGTTGAAGAATTCGTGTACTTGGGCTCACTGGTGACCGCCGAAAACGACACCAGCAGAGAAATTCAGAGGCGCATTGTGGCAGGAAATCGTGCTTACGTTGGACTCCGCAGAACTCTACGATCGAATAAAGTTCGCCGTAACACAAAGTTAACCATCTACAAAACGCTGATTAGACCGGTCGTCCTCTATGGGCACGAAACATGGTCCCTACGTGCAGAGGACCAACGCGCCCCCTAGGAGTTTTTGAGCGGAAGGTGTTGCGTACCATTTACGGCGGAGTGCAAATGGAAGACGGGACTTGGAGAAGGCGAATAAACCACGAGCTGCATCAGCTGCTGAGAGAACCAACCATCGCACAGTGCTGTGCCCCATAGACAAAAGTGAAAAATTCGACTTCAAAATTTTGTTCAATCTAGTATGCATGCCATGCTGTTCATACATGCTTGAAGTATGTTGCTCGACCATTATAAGCTTGAAGATCGTGTTTATTATACCAAAAAAACCTAGATTACCAAACAGTGGTTTCGTTGTCCATAGAAAAATAATATTTTATAAAACAGATTCATCTTTGGCCTAGCTAAACATTACTAACAGTGCTGTCATGCTAAAATCAGAGCTGGTTACCCAAGTTTTCAAAATAGCTGCGCCCCTTATGATGCTACGCCCCCATATAAATAATTCAAGCATTGCGCTCAATTCAACTATTTTGCTGTTCCCAAAATAAAGCAAACAAGACAATTTTCCCGCTCACAAAAAAATGTTAGTCTTGGATGTTAAAATTGCGCTCATCTTATACCAAAAAAGGATAATAGATTTTTCAGTTCCCAAAATATAAAGTGGCTATCTCAGATTCAAAAACAGCTCTCATCGTAAATCAATAACAATGTGAAAATTCCTTCGCTTTTCAATGAGCTGCGATCTCAGTCGTAGAAATTCCCTCAAAATATATCATTAACAATGTAATATATGAAATTACGGATTTATATGATTTTGTTTGGACAAGTTTAATCATATTTGAAAAATAATAGTGTAATAGTTTTCAATTTATCAAATTTGTTGGTCGAAAAAAAATACATATCATAATTTAAAGATAAGTGGTGTAATAGCTGGAAACTTCATAAAATTAAAAAAAAACTAGTGGTGATATCAGATGAAAAACTTGCACTCATAATATCAAGTAAAATGTGACAAATTTTAATTAAATTTAACTATATTCTATTTATACTAGAAAATTGCTCTCATCGCAAATTGATAAAAATGTGAGAATGTCTGTCTACCCATTTAAAATAAAGGATTTGCAATCTAAGATGATAAAATATCTTATCTAATTGAAAACATTGAGACAATTTTGAAGTACTTAAACAAAATAAACGAGTTTGAATGTTAGATGAGACCATTGCGCTCTTCATACATTAAAAACAGAACATTAATTTGTCGGCTCCCCAAAATAGAAGCGGCGATCGAGGCGGCGATCTTATATTCATAAAACTTCACTCATCGGATAGCCATATGAAACTTCGTCGCTCTTTATAATAAAAGAGTCGCGTACTTAGTTGGAAAAATGTTGCTGTCATATTAAATAGATAATTTGAAAATTGCGCTCATCAAACATGTAAAAATGTTCGCTCTCCTCATAATATTAAAAAAAAACTGAAAACTGAAACGATTTCTGTTAACTGGCCAAAAGAGAAAAAACTTTCGCTAACTTA